>NC_050519.1:320725-342438 GCF_002922805.2 Oryzias melastigma
GTGACAGTAAAATCTGCCCAACACAAGAAGCTCTCAGCCCACATCTGTTGGCTCAGCTGTTGGACAGGACAAGTTAAAAAAAAGAAAACATGAAACCGATTTTCTCTTTACTGATGAAAACAGAAGTTTCAAAGCAAACATTAAAATGTATAAATCTGAAAATAAAAGTTGCTGATCTCAAACTCTCTCCTGCTCCTCGTGTCCTCCTGTGATGCTTCAGTGAAATCTAAACGTCTGTGAACGTTTCTCAGTGAAGCAGACTTTCTGTGACACATTTGGGCCGATGTGGCGTCGCTTCTGTCCACGCCGCTCCGTCACGGACACGGTCAGACAGACGCCAGCGAGCCGCACATTTAGGTCGCCTCTGTCGGTCTGCAGGTGTGACTTTGAGGATGTGGGTCAGGACACAAACTCAGAGGAAGCTGTGGACCAACGGGAGCTGGAGGACTTTTGTTCAAACAGAACAGACTTGTTCTGTGAACGTCTCGGATGTTTCATGTCGTGTTCTGTGCAGAAACTCAGAGGAACGCAGAGTTTATCTTCTTCCTGCAGGGTGGGAGTGAAGCTCTGGTGAAGCGAGCAGCACCGGCTCGACTCCGGCCTCTGCGGACCGCCGTGTGTCTGTGGCTCTGTGCCAGGTGCTGCACCTGTCTGCAGGTCTGTGAGGAACGGCGAAGGGCAGAAAGAAACAAAGACGACCAGAGAACTGACACCAGACGAATGTTTGGGGTTTTCTCTGGAGAGCTTCAGTTTCTCTTGTCTGAAACGTTCTTCTGTTTGTCTCCTTCTGGTGTGAAAGGACGTTCCAGCATCAGAAATCACTCAGAAACTTCTACACCTGAACTCGAGATGAACACCAGATTTGAGTCTCAACCCACAAGATTTGAGTTGCGGCTCATGAGACGTGGTCAGGCGAGCCACCAGGAATAGGTCGGAGCTGTTTGTAGCATCAGCTTTCTCTCGGAAATGTTCAACCTGATGAAGGAGAAACAGTTGATGGAGAAACTCTACGACAAACGTTTTCCTCCCATTAGTTTGAATTTAGAATCAGTACATTTATAAGCATGCTCCTTCTTATCCATGAAGCAGGAGCTGCTTCTGTTGGTTCTGAAGAGAACCTCAGTGATGGACTTTGTGGATCCACAGAGATCCATCCATCCTCCTGGTTCCTGCAGAAGTTCCTCCAGAGTGCCGGATGCTGCAGCTGATGGAGCTCCGTCTTCCTGTCCGCCTTTCTCTGATCCACTAATGGAGGAGAGAAGATTTGAGAGCAGAAATGAACGTTTGAAGAGCAGCAGGACGGCTGGGTTCCCTTTGAAGGTGAACTCCTCCAGCCTGCAGATAGAAGCTCCTCCACGTTCTGTTATCGTCTGCTGTTTCCACTGAGCTTAGCTGGACTAAACGATGTTAATGAGCCGCCTCATTCCCTCATTCCAGATGTAATCTGCTGCAGTGAGAGTTCTGCACGCACGCTCGGCTCTTTCAGAGGAGAAATGAGCTGCAGATCAGGCTGGAATGAAGCCGAGATGAGGAGAAGTTCATGTTTTCGCCTCTGGAGACTTCCTCCAAGATTCTGCAATCAGTTCATTCAAACCAGTTAGTTCTCACACTTCTTAAAGGCGGCTGCTGTTAATCTGTCTTTGTTCGAACGAGGAGCTTCTGAGCGCTGGGAGCTGCAGGGCTCATCAGGGAGGAGCTCCTTCATGTGGGACGGAGTCGACCCAGAAAGGCCTTTCAGCTTTTTATCTCACTGGAAGAATCCAGACGTTCTGAGGAACCGAACCTTCAGGTTAGTGGAGGAACTTTAGTTACGGAGAAAGTTTTTACTCTGGGAACATCTATCTCTTTAAGACAAGTTTGTTCGTCCTTCAGGTACATTTGGGCTCAGAGGGCGAGACCACCAGGGGGCGCCACTGAGGTCAGCCCGTCATACTTCACCAAAACACAACTAAAACACGGAAAGTGACGCCAAACATGGAAATGAATACTGAAATAAACACACAAATGTGTTGACATGAGGAATGTTTTAGTTTACATTCTATAAAAAGTTGAACTAAAACTAAATATTTGCTCCAGAACATGTGAATTCTGATAAATATGTAAACTTTTTATACTTAATAAATTATAAAAACATGATTCAACAAATAATATTTAATGAAACCATTAGGACTTGTTCTAAAAAACTAATTTCATAAAGGATTTTTTTACACTTGTTCTAATGGTCATTTTTTCCATAAAAATACATTAAAATGTTTGATCTGTATCACAAAAAAATATCAACCAAAGAACATAAATAATTACAAATCATTAATCTAAATATCAAGAAAACTAAAACTTGAATGATTGAATGGAGAGAAAAAAAT
The DNA here is from genome assembly GCF_002922805.2 of Oryzias melastigma. Lineage (NCBI taxonomy): Eukaryota > Metazoa > Chordata > Actinopteri > Beloniformes > Adrianichthyidae > Oryzias > Oryzias melastigma. The sequence continues at coordinate 323,089 of NC_050519.1, forward strand.
AAACAAATTAATAAAAATTATTTTAATTGACCAAAAAAATCTGAATTAATGATAAAATTGTAAAATGACTTTAAAGTTAAAAATCTTTGTAAAATAAATAATCATGCTGGCTGTTCCCATTAAACAACGGTCCTCAACCACCGGGAGTGCAAACCAAAACCGGTCCAGGACCGGGACGCGGAGCACACCGGAAGCCTGACCCAGTAATGGTAACTGGTCCAGTACCGCCTGGTACCACGTCTGGTACCACGTCCAGTGTTGGGTTATTGTTAGGGTACCAGTACTGGGTTTGGATACTGGTACTATATGTGTCCCGAGGGTTGTGGGCCCTTGATTTATTTAAACACGTCAAAAACGACGAGTTTGGGACAAACAGAACATAAAAAAGTGACGCGGAGGGTCCTCAACCAAATGTCAAAATGTGAAGAGTCGGGGATGAGAATGTGTTTTGAAAAGTCAAAATTAAAGATCTGAACATGATGTTTCACAGAGAACAGAAAAGCTGCAGGAAGACAATAAAACATCATATTCAGAGAAATACTGTTCACTGACTGTATATAAGAACTGGACTGAGTGACTCCTCCCCCTTGCATTCCAAACAGGAAGTACCCAAAACATCATAAACTTCTATAGAGAAACAAACAGCCGTTCCTCAGTCATTCATTCATTCATTCGCTCAAGTTACTCAAGTTCTAAAGTGACCAATCAGATGCCTCATTAAAAGTAGGCGGAGCCTGCTGACTCCCACATCCAAAGCCCTATTTCAGTGGAAGGGGTGTGGCCTTCCATCAAGCTCCCTCCTGATTGGAGAAAGTAGTTGCCATAGAAACTCATTTTTATGCCGATGACTCTCTCCTTTCCTCTTTCATGGCTCCATTCTTTAATGGCTTTGATTGTGGTTTCACCGGGTGGGGGAGGGGTGTCAGCATAGATCCCTCTTCAGGCAGCATCACTTCTCATCTTTTCCTCGTTTAGAAAGTCATCATCCAGCTGGAGTATTAATCCGTAATGTAGTTTAGGAGAGTGAGGATGTGGACGGATGTCTGCAGCTCCTGCTTACAGTCAGCCTCTGATGGGAGCGAGGGATCGATGATCATCTCTCTGCCATGACGCCGTTCGCTTTCCCAGCAGCCCCAGTTGTGTGTCTGTGGACACTTTGGCTGTTGGTCATCAAAGTTCTGCTCATATTTCATGTGTGAAGCCATTCATCATCCGGCCTGCAGGACCGTCGCCGAGCAGAAGACTCAGTTCTGCGGAGAAATGCTGCGCAGACGCAGGCGCAGACGCAGACGCAGACGCAGCTTCCAAGCAGATCAGGAAGAAACGTCCAACGAAGCATCAAAAACTGGAAAAATGTTTGAGTCCCTTCAGACTATCCAGTGTCCTGGATTTAAGGTAATAAGACACACATGTGTTTTTAACTCCAAATATGTTATCACCCATTTAGCAAAGAAAAAGCTATTAAATGTCAACACTTTATGAAGAATATTTATGAATGTTGTTGAAATTCAGTGACAAAATACAGACAGCAGCAGATGAGCGTTTCAGGATTCATTGAAACGATGAGAACATTGTTGTGATTAGGACTGACTGAACATTTCTGCTCTCTTTAAAACGTCAAAAATCCTCTTTGCTTTCATGAGAATCCTTCTCCAGAAGACACGCCCACCTTTCCATCTTCACAATGATCCACGTTCAGTCCAGTTCCTCTGAGTCGTCGCTCCCTCCCTTTGCACCTCCACCAGGAAATAGTCTGCTCCCTTTTCCGTTTTCCCTATATCCCCGTCTGCTTGCTCCATTCCCGGATACGTTTAGGCTCCGCCCCACAATCTCGTGCGGATTCTTCACCAGAATGTTCTTTGACGTATGTCCCCGTTTGAAGTTTGAAGTGCAGGTCCACTAACGAAACATGGGCTCATATTTTTAGGTTATTAATTTACTCATGATGGCAAAAACAAAAAAGTTCTAGCAGAAGCGCCTGTCGACCGTCACGGATAAATGCACGTCTGGTGTGAGTTGCAGGAGAGTTGATGCTGCACACACTTAAGCCCCGCCCCTGCTGCTGCAGGGTCTTAGATTCAGACATGTCAGCTGGGAATCAAACCAGGAATCTCGTGGTTAAAAAGCGAATATACCACCTGACTGCACCAATAAACGAGAGGAAAGTACGTGGATTTCAACTGTTAAAGGTGTTGGAAAAAAAACCCACCATATTGACATTTAAATTAGTCTTTTTTCGACCAGGAAGGACGGTGGCTGCACTGCAGAGTTATTGATTACTTTGAATTGTTGAGTTATTTCATGTTTTTCAAGTATTACTTTATTTTTGCATGAAATGAGTGGCGCGTCAAACTGTTTAACAACAAAAAGTAATATAAAGTCATTGTGATTTGGTACCCCTCCAGCAGATGGCGCCCTAGGCGGCTGCCCATGCCCAGGGCCCTGTGTGCACTCCTCTCTGCAGCACATCTGAGTCCAGTGTGAACCTAGTGCTACTCAGAAATGCCTGGACGGATCTAAACAACGGTTGGGGGTTTCTCAAAGTGAAGAATGAACAGAATAATAAACTCAAAAGCTCAAAAAGTTGATTTTTCATGGTGTGACACCTTTACAAATTCAATGACAAATCATTTGAGTACATTGGATTGTGGTCTATATCTGCCAGTATAGTGAGCATCAGTGTTTTTTCATAGACTTCTGGGAAGTTTAACATTAAACTGGATTTGGAATTGTAAATTTGGACACCCCAAACATGCTGAACACCTGATCCAGGTGAGTTAGTGTGGAGAAGTGAGGGAATCCGTCCTCTTCAGAGCCGGAAGCTTCCAGGCGGTCCAAACAGACTTTGAACAGATTTGTGGGTTTTCCTCTCTTTAATGTGAGAAACGAGGGAAACAATCGTCATTTGGAAAATCTGAAATAAATGAGGCCTGCAGGACAAATTCCAGCTTGATGATTGAGGAGACGAACTGGATCTCCAGCACAGATGAGCGGCTGAACGTGCAGGTGATGATAGATGAGCAGCAGCTGCTGTCCAATCATCATTTAGAGTCTGCTGGAGGCTCTCTGCTGAGGAGCTCCATGTGTTTGTTGGTGGTGGGGGGCTGGACAGGTAGGAGCAGGACAGGAGCGGTCTTAAAGCTTGAACAGGTAAATAAAGTTTGTCCTTTATTTGACTCTTTCAGAGCTCATTTAGAGAGCAGAACGCTCTTCCTTCTGCAGCTAGACAATGGTTCATTTTTTTTAATAAAAACCTTTTTATTGAGTAGTTTTTGTCCTCACATGTTTGTAAGGTTTAGACTTTACAAATTAAACAGATTTTTATTTAAATAAATAAATAAATGCAGTTCCTCCTTAAAGTAGTTCAGACTCTCATCTTTATCCACCTGCTTTTATTTTGGTTTATTTATTTTAACTAAAAATATAAAAAGTCAAACCTGTTCCATCAGAATCTAAGAGTATTTTCATCGATGTGAAATCATTAAATCCCAGTTTTCTCTGTAATTTTGGGCTATATAAATAAAACTGAATTGAATTGAATTGAAATCAACATGTTTAAAAAAAGTGGTTTAGGGGAAGATAAAAATCTGAGATGAATTAATCCAAAATCTTATTTTGTAGTTATGGATTCTGACCAAAAGGGGGCGCTGCAACGACTCTGTTGATCGTGACGTCAGAAACGGTAAGAAAATCTTTATACTTGATGATAGTTTTCCTAATGACCCTCCTGTTCTTTTAAATATTCGATATATTTGTCAAGATGTTTAACTCAAAGTTTATTTTTTGGACTGAAACAAAAAAGAAACTGAAAAAGACAAGATCAGAACCTGAGAATCAAAAGATCCAGTTCTGGAATTTATAAACATTAAATTGAATTTCTGAGCAAAAATAAGTCTAAAAAGAGTTTGTTTTAAAGTAGTTTTTCTAAAAAGCAAAAAAAAAAGAACTTTGAATGAAATCTAATAACTATCCAATACAACCAGTGATGAAGGAAAGCGGAGTTGACCTGCGTTTTTTTTTCTTCTCTAAATTCAAATATTCTCGAGTAAAACGCGGTCGTTGCTGGACGGTTCCGTCGGTTTCCTGTAGGAGGATAAACCTCGTAAACGGTTTGATTCTCGCGATGTGATGAGCTGATTCCAGTGTGTCTCTGGAAAGCCCCTCCTACTTCTTCTGTTTTAATGTACGTGCTGCCTCCGTTTATCCGGGTGTTTTTGCCGTATTTTTTTTAACGTTATGAAATGAAATCTTCCTCTGTTTTGGCTCTGAAGAGCCTTTGATCTTTGGGGTGCGGTTGAATATTTGAGATGACTCGAGCCCTGACTTCAGCGGGACCTTCACAGGTCTGGATCAGCTGGTGATTGCAGCAGGACCGGGTCTGAAGAACGCCCCTCCCTGTGTGCTCCTCTGGGTCTCCGGGATGGCCCGCCGTCAGCTGGTGTGACGAGAGGAGGTTCCTGTCTGTGAGGGACTCCATCCGGAGGTGTTTGAGCCCCATCCGGGTCAGAATCAGGTCAAAGCTGCAGAACCGCCGTCCCGGTGTGTGGACGGATCGACTCGCTGGAGGAGAGTTCTCCACAAAGCTGCTATAAGGAAGAGGACTGGAGATCTTCAAACTCATGTTGTTAACCCTCTGACTGCTGCTCCTTTTTGTGATTTGAGGGAGATTCATGTTTTTAGTGAGACTTTCAGACTCTTCACTGTTTTAACGTCTGTGTTTGCTCGTTTTATTTATGGATCAGGTACAGGAAAGACGAGAGAAGAGAACATTTAGTCAGCAGCAAGAGTAAAACAGCAGGTGAACATTTTGCTGATGATGTTTCAGTGTTGAGATCATATCAGCTTCAGGCTGAAGCTGGAATTCTTCTTCAGAATGTCCAATCGTTTGTCCTGTTTTAAGAAACTGTGGTGCTTTGATGATGTTGTATATCTGCTGGTGTTTTTCTGCTTTAACTGAACGATTCCATGTGTTCCTGTTTTGTGTATCTTTGATTAAACTGACATTTTAAAAATCAGAAAATCTTTTTCTCGTTTTTCTTCTTCTTGTGTAGTTTTATGGCAGAATCCTTCACACTGCTGCTTAGTTCTGTAGCCACAAGGAGGCCCCGAGTCTGGACCTCACAGAGTCTGGACCGCCCCGAGCTGGTCCCCAGCCCGGGTCAAACACAGAATTGTCTGAAAAGACGTCTGGTGTGAAACTCTTAAAATCAAGTGTGTAGATACTTGAGTTAAAAGAACAAAGTAAAACTTTTAAAGGTTACTTTAGTAAATTTCACCTAAATGGATAAAATTGATACAAAATAAGTTTTTACAACCAAAAACTAACATAACCATTAAATTGACAGTATTTGATGGATAAACTTTAATGATGAAACACCCGTTCTAAAGATAAATGGTTAATTAAAAAAAAAAATAAGCTAAGAAATGTTGAAGATTTAAATAAGCCAAAAAAAATATCAGCCAATCAGGGGAAAAAAAGCAAAAAGAAAAAAAAAAAATTGCTAAAATTGCATTTTTAGCTACTCAGGATGATTTTAAACCAGAGTTAGAGAATTAAAATGGAAACATTTTAAATTTCATTTTTTCTGTATAATAAAACATCTGTTTTTGAGTTATGTAAAGTCAAATGTTGAATATTAGCAAGTGAATTTGTTTGATTTTGAAAAAAAACCCTTTAAAAACGAGTCGGTACACATAGTTTAGTTGTCTAACATCTTAATTTAAACACGTTCTAATTCAAGACAAAACAATGCAACATTTCCCTGATATAAAACCATTTTTTCATGATGAAAAACTTTGATTTGTTAGATTTTGTCAACAGTTTTCCACAGATGAGATGAGCTCACCTGAATATTTCTTATGTTTTTCACCTTTCACTAAAGAACAGATGAAGAATTCTACACTGACATTAAAAAGATCTCATTCCAAAACTTTTTAAAGTTTGATCGTTAGAAACTAGAAGATAAAAAGTCAAATGAATTTTCTAAAAACAAATGATTCAGTGTAGAAAATAAGTTTTTGAAAATATTTAGTTTTCGTATTAAATGTCTCCTAAAAGTGATTTTAATAACCGTTTGATCTTTTTGCAGCTTGAAGGTGAAATCGTGGATTCGTCTCTCTGACCTTCATAACACAGTAAGTCACTTTAATAAAAACTCTTTCATGTTCTTGTTGTGACATTTATGGAAAAACACAAAAATAGTCATGTTTTTAAGGGGACTAACATCCCATGATGCTTTGCTGTGAGAAAACAATGACAGGCGTGTTCAAGAACATCCAAACGGCTGATATGTGGAAACATTACTGAGGAAACCGGAATTATTGTTTTTGTAGTTTTGTGTTTCGGTTTGTTGATTTGTGTGGTTCTCTGTTGTTAATGGAAGTGAGTCTGTGCAGCAGCTTTGTTGTGAGTTTGTGTTTTAATTGTAGCTCTGTCTGTGTTGTTTTCAGTTGTGTTGTGGGTTTTTGTGTTGTAGCTTCGTAAGTTAGTGTTGTGCGGAGATGGATTAGTGTCGTTGTGTATCCTGTTCATGCTCCTCTGTATTTTATCGACTCTTTTGTTTCACTCGCTGCTTCGTTTTGTGTTTCTCGTCGTCTTCATATCTGTGTTGTTGTTTTTCTCCACATCACTAATTTATCAGCAGCTGATCTTTCTCTTCTTCTTTTGTTGAGCTGTGTGTTTGTTGTGCTCCCAGATCAATACAAACCAAGTCTAAAGATATTCTAAACCCTGGTGTGTGAGGATTGTGATCAATTCTTTGTGATCAAAGTAATAAAACGGTTAGTTTCAGAGAAAGTGGGACTCAGACTCCGGCCGGCCTCTTATTTATTAAAGGGTATTCTCTCTGTAACAGTGGAAATACATCTGGTAAGCTTCTTCCTTCCTCCAAAGTGCTGAGATGTTCATTAACAACCAGGAAGTCTGAAAACAGAGAAACCGAGTGGAAGACGAAGCTGAGCTTCAGTGAAACTGTTTGATGAAACGCTGAGAGCTACAAGTGTTGGGATCAAATCCGCCTACAGTATAATGTCTCATCACATTTGAAAAATCCTTTAAATAACCATCAAGATAAATATCTAGATATTAAATATGTCGTATAGTATTCAGGCGTACAAAGTCTTCACGTCTCCAAACATTATTGCACTGATAATTGAGAGTAAACATTCTCAAATACACGTTGGTGCTGAGTTAGATTTTTGCAGTAACAGAGGCCACGCCCCCTGCTGGGAGCGCCGCTTCACACCTCCGACTCGAGGCTGGACACCCTGCCCCAGGGTTTTGGCACATAGGGACTGTTGACTCTGCGCGCCACCAGCACCGGCCTGCGCTCGCGGCCCACAGAGCCCAGCTCCCCCCTCTTGGCGGCGGCGCCGGCGTCGCAGGCCCCAAACATGCTGTTGTGGTACACCAGCGGTCTGTCGCTGACGCGGGGCAGCATGGTGGCGCCGTCCGTGTAGTGGCTGTTGCAGGGGAACAGGTGGCACACGTCCTTGGGGGCGCTGTAGAACTGGGACGGGCCCACGTAGACCGGCAGGTCCGTGTACGAGTTCAGGTAGGCGGAGTAATGTCTGTGCACCACCGTGGAGGACGAGCGGCGCAGAGCAGCGGCGTTTTGCAGAATGGCCTCCCTGTAGGAGGGCAGCCGGGTGGACTCGGAGAACTTGAGCTTCTGCTTGTAGGGGTAGGACCCCATGTGGGCGGGGTCTAAGTAGGCGGGCTCTGCCGCCACGGGGTAGCAGGACAGGTTGTGCCCCAGACTGCCGTACAGCTTGTGGGGCTTTGGGTTGGGCCCCCCCATGCGGGGGAACAGGTCGGGCATGTCCCCACGGGGGGAGGGGGAGGGCTTGGTCTCGTCCACCTGCCGGACTCTGTCGCCCCCCCAGGTGGCTTTGAGGAAGGAGGCGCGGCGGTTCAGCTTGTCCTTCCCCAGCAGCGGGATGTCGTCCATGTCGGGCTCCAGGTAGGACTTCCTGCAGGAGTTGCAGCCGGGGCTGGCCCCCCCGTAGTGAGCGGTGGCGGCGGCGCAGGTCAGGCCGGGGTCGGGGGCGTGGTTGTTCAGGAGGTGGTTGGGTCTCAGCTCGGCGAAGCCCGGCCGCGGCTGATCGTAGTCCGCTCTGAGTCGGGGGTCGGTGGCGTCGAACAGGCAGCTGAAGGACCGCCTCCTGCGGCTCACGCAGTCGGGGGGGTAGCTGAACTTCCTCCTCAGGGGCCCCCGGTGCTCCACGTACACTTCGGGCACCTGGAACTCCCTGTAGGGAACGAAGGGGGACATGGGGGGCCGCGCCGGGTTCTCCACGTACACCCTGCCGGGGTGGTGGAGGTTGGGCGTCCCGGCGGAGGCGGGGTCCCTCATGGCGATGTGGGGGCTGCTGAGGCTGGAGATGGGCAGCGTTCTCTCCAGCATGTGCTGGTTGCTGCGGGCGGGCAGCGTGTACCGCAGCGGCGTGGGCCGGGTCACCACCTTGGGCGTGTCCAGCAGCGGCGTGGTGCAGCTGTCCCCGTAGTGCAGCGGGAAGGTGGGGGTGATGGCCCTCGGGGGGTACGGCGAGTGGTTGTCGGTGATGGTGGGTATGTAGGGCAGGTGGCTCATGTCCGTGGAGGCGACGCGGGGGGGCAGGCTCGCCCGCATGTTGTCGGCACCGCGCCGGCTCCAGCTCTCGATGGTCTTGGTGGCGCTGTCCAGAGAGTTCTCCACGCGGGCCGACGACACCATGTCTTTGGCCGTCTTCAGCATCTTCAGCATGTTGGCCTGCGTGTAGTTGGTGGTGACGTCCGGGCTCTGCATGCCAGCGCCGCGGTCCGCGTGCTCCACGCCGTTGAAGCAGCTGTAGATGCCCTGCAGAGAGGGAGGGGGCAACGGCGTGAATAACAGGGTTTTAAAGCCCGCCATGACATGTGACTAAGTCCAGGCCCGGGGGCCGGATCCGGCCCTCCAGATCCTTTTATTGTTATAAATGGCCTAATGTTATCCTGAGCTCATTCCTAACAAAATGTATTTTGCCTTTTCATTATTCATAATAATGTTAAAAAAATATATATGTTTTAAAGTTTAATTTTAGTGTGTTCAATAAATTCTTATCTTGTTCGGCCCGTGACCGGAGTAAGGTGTCATTTGGGTTTTGGCCCCTTGTGAGCTTGCCCTATGAGACTTTTTTTTTTTCTTCTCTGTTGTGTTTCAATGATGACTGTGAAGTTTTTAACCAAAACCCAACAACCTAAATGTCTTAAAAAGCCATTTTTCATGTTGATCTGAAGCCTCTGTTTCCAAAATCTCCTCTGAGGGGGCGTGGCTTAGTAGCTCTGCGCCCCGTCTGATTATGATCACTTTGTGGTTGTGTCCGAAATCACTTCCTAACCCCTAACTACAAAAAAACTATTTACTGCTGCATTTTAAAGGCAATTCGACATGATGCTCACTACTTTTCTTTTGTTTTTCTAAATTACGTCACTGATTTCACAAAGTCAAATTCGTATCAATAACAAACATTTCATGACATATATTGATGACTCCACTGTGTTCTGATGGTGAAAATGTGGATGGTTTATATAAAACTTGTATTTAAACATGTTTTCTTGTTTTTTGGAAATTGTTCGACCGCAATGCATTGTGGTCTATATTTGCTAATGAAGTGAGTATCGATGCACGCTAGTTTTTCACAAAAGTTTCTGGGAAAGTTCTAGTGAACTCGATTGTGGAATTAGTGGACAATAGTAGGACTATATAGAGAGTACAGGGGAATTAAGACGTAGCTCTGTGTCTCGCTAACGTAAATCTACATAAATGTCCATCAATGTGGGTAATGTCCAGCCGTATGGTTCTGATCCGAGGAAGTGAAGATCTTCATGGACAGAACTTCCTCCAAAATCCTGATTCTTTCTCCTTCCAGTTCACCAAAGACTCTTTTAGCTAATTCTCCAATGTTTATTGACGTTGCTGTGATCAATATATTCAATCCATTCCGAGTTTAGCTAATATTTTAGCAGCATGCTAGCTGTTTTGGCAAAATTAGACAATTTTCTAGTTTTTTGGGGAAATTTGGCTAATATTTCAGGAAGCTTTCAGCTTCAGCTTTTTCAGCTATCAGCTTGACCTTTTTTGGCTATCAGCTCTAGGATCTTCAGCAGCCACATTCAGCTTACAGCATTCACACCATTATCGCAGGTACAGACATTTATCCAGTTACATTTGTTCTCTTTCACAAGAAAAACTCAACCAGGATTTTCATTGGAGGGCGACCGCCTTGCTGATCAGGCGCTCGCCACATTAGTTCCTGTATTTGAACCTCAGCAGCTTTATTTCACTTTGGTCCTGGAATGCAGAGCATCACCTTTGACCGCTTCGGCTGCAGAGATGCAGTTTTTTAATGTGGCAATTTAAATGCGCTTTTCTTAGGCGCCACGTCTGCAGGAAGTCAGCGAGGATCCTTTTCCTGTCCGCTCACTTCACCGCCTCATTCACAACATTTATCTCCATATTTAGTCTGAGGCGGAGCCGCAGAATGCATCAGTTTTCTCCTCCTGCTTGTTTTAGCTCCTTTCAGATGTTTTTTAATATAAAAACATCAGATTTTCCCGCCTGCTCTCCTGGTTTTGTTCATTTTCATGAAGGACGTGTTCAGAACTTTTACTTCTTCAGGAAAAATCAAGATCTTGGCTGAAATTATTTCCTTTCAAAAATTTAGAAAGATTTTACAAATCTTTTAACTTCATACTTTATATCTTTAAATCTAAATGTTTTTAGGCATTTATGAATTTGTATCGATGTTTTTAAATCAAATTCTCCTGTTTTTCTACTTTTCATATTGAATTTTTAAGACAAGTTGAAGATTTTTCAACCGTTGACACTAGCCGCTTTTCTCCTCCAGAATTCTCGTGTTAACGGTTAAAGATTTTGTTTGTGTCACCGGTGACCCCTCAGATGTTAAAGCGTCAAACCGGTGTGGAGCTGTCGCTCGTCAGCTTCACTCACTCTGCTGATGGCGAGCAGGAAGTCCAGGCGTTCTGATTTTCGGACAGAGTGGCGGAGTTTCCAGTAGAGTAGGTGCTCCCAGGCGAACACCAGCAGGCTGAGCCCCATGGCCACCAGCAGCATGTAGAAGACGCCCGCCATGTTGTCGATGTCCAGCTTGCTGCTCATGACCTCCTTCTTCTCGTTGCGGCAGATTCCCGTCAGCCAGACGGTCTGCAGCTTCTGGGTGTCGCCTTTGAGAAGAAGCACAGGGTTCTGTTAAAGTTCTGATCTGCTGTGAGTGGATTTAAAACATTTATGTGATTGCTTAGTGAGCATTCACATTGAAGTTTATTTAATGCTAATTTGGAGTTTAGCTAAAATATTAACATCATGCTAACGTTTTTGGCTAGTTTATCTACTGAGGTTTTATACGCTAATTTAGAGTTTAGCTTCTATTTTAGCGACATGCTAACGTTTTTGAGTGATTTAGTTTACTGAGGAATTTTAGGCTACTTTGAAGTTTATCCTCTATTTTAGCAATATGCTAACATTTTTGACTAATTTAGTTACTGAGGAACAATAGACTATTTTAGATTTTAGCTAATGTTTCATCAACATGCTAACATTTTTGGCTAATTTTTATCAACTGTCTTTTGGGGGGGCAAATTCTTCTATTTTAGCAACATGCTAATGTTTTTTGGCTAATATACTGAGGAATTTTAGACTATTTCGAAGGTAGGCTAATATTTTAGCAACATGCTAACATTTTTGACTGATTTGGTATCTACTGAGGTTTTTATTGGCTAATTTAGAGTTTAGCTTCTATTTTGGCAGCAGCCTAATGTTTGTGACTAATTTAGTTTGCTGAGGAATTTTAGGCTATTTGAGTTTGACTATTATTTAAGCAATGTGCTAGCTTTTTGGGCTAATTTGGAATCAAGTTTTTGGGGCTAATTTGGAGTTTAGCTCATCTTTAGGAAATACTAAATACTTTTGTAAAATTGGCATGTAGTGGAGATTTTTAGGCAATTTTAAAATAATAAAAAAAAATTGGGGTAAACTTCAGCATTCTTTCATAGTTCTTCGACAAAATCTTTTAGCAAATTTCATATTTTACAAGTAGCTTTTGTATATTCAGTAAATCCCATCAGCAATTAAAGTAAATTGCGTCGCCATTTTCAGCAAAAAACGTGAGAATCTTCAGTGACTACTTTCAGCAAAAGGCATTCACACTAGCATTATCGCAGGTAATAAAACTTTTCTAGTTTATTCAGTCTTTTTTTTTCTGTGGAGTTTTGTTTTTCCTGAAGGTCCAGTTTGTCCGTCTGAACCTCAGTGAGACAGGAGGTGAAAGCAGGAGGAAAAAAGTGATTTTTTTTTTTTTTTTATCATCAGATCTGGGAGAGAAGGATGTGGAATTATAGAATCATCAATATAATACATCAGACATACTTTTTTATTGCAATTATAGAAGATTTCTGAACAAAAATCTAAACTTGAACTTGCTCCTGTTTGTGATTTTTGAAGTTGCAGAGAGTCAGAAGGAAGAGAAATAAACTTTGATGCCTGAAATCTGAAGGCTTATATTAAGGTCAAATCACTAGAAATTAAAGAGTCTTTAAACTTTAGACTTTTATAGTCTGAATGTTCATTAAGGACAATTCCAAACGCTATGTCATAGTTTTCTCCAGTTTGCATCAGGTTCATCTTCAGCCAAACGGATCCTCAGTTTGTCTTGTTTGGACTCACCATCAGCCAGGAACTGCAGCAGAGCCAGGTCGATGGGTCTCTTCCAGCTGGAGTCCTTCTGCAGGGCGATGCCGTAACCGGTGGTGGCGAACACTTTCCCGCTGCCGATGGTCACCAGCTTGCAGCCTTCGTCTTTCCCAGCCATGTAGTTCAGCACAGCGGCATCGTAGATGAAGGCGTCCAGTTTTCTGACGGAACACACTCGCGGTCAGCTGATTGTTCCGCTTCGCCTCCACGTGGCGTCAGGAGGAAACCTACCCGGTTTTGAGGCTGTTGAGGGCGTCCTCCACCCCCTTCTGGTTGTATTTGACCATGTGGGCGTGCATCTCCGGATAGTTGCTCCGAATGTTGCGCTCAGTGCTGCCGTTTGGGACGGTCCCGAAGCGGAATGGGGGGTACTGCTCCTGCGGCTTCTGAAACTGTTGAAGGTGAAACAGAAGATTTTGATGTGATCGGATTTTTCCTGAACTTCTGTCTCCTCTTTCACTCTGAGGACAGCAGTTCTCTTCTTCAATACGGCTTTGAAACCTCTTTGTTTCCTTCTAAACACAGTGGAACAATGAACAGAAGATTGTAAGGGACCTTTGGAGAAGCGGCGGCAGGCCTGGCCTCTTTAATCCGTTACTTTCCTGCAGCAGTCTGCAAATCTTTTCTTGTGCTGGCTGTTTACCATGGATTTACTCATCAATATTCATTTAAAAGTCACTCCTGAGGCGATTCCAGGTAAAATCCTGAAAGGCTCCTGGATCACCTCCTGTTCTTTCTGCTGAACCCCTATCAGTTTGTTTTATTTTACAGGAAGTCTTTTTTTGTTGCTTCTGTGCGGCACAAGAACAGAGGAACACAAACCAAAGATCTGCACCTTTTTGTCGCTTAGTCCGGACACGGTGTCGATGTATTGCTCCTGGATCATGAAGGCGGCCAGGTTGGCCGTGTAGGACGCCAGGAAGATGACGGCGAAGAACGCCCAGACCAGAACCATGATCTTACTGGTGGTGCCCTTCGGGTTTTCAATGGGAACGGAGTTGTTGAAGACGATTCCCCACAGGAGCCACACCGACTTCCCGATGGTGAAGGTGGGCCCTCCAGGATCTACAAGAGACGAGACACAAGTCAACTTAGATATGTTCATTTTTTAACTTAAGGTTAATTTTGTGCATCTGTTGCATTAAAGATTGATGATGATTGAATGAACAACATGAAGTCGTTTCTTTAAACAAACAGGATCCATTTCAATGCAGCTGGAACTCCTGAATGTTCTCCCACCCAAGAACCAAATCCTTCAGGTCTTCAGAGATCAGACAGGATCAGGTGGGGTGTGGTGGGGCATGAGGCTTCATTTGACTATTCTTTTATTCTGTTTGAAGTGCTAATGTTTGTGTTTTCAAACCTCTCTTGCTCTCTGAATTGTCTGAAGTAGAGGGTTTGGGCAAAAGACGAGACCTTGAGGGTCATCGACTCCTCCAACGAGGATGTGGAGACTTGTTGAGAATAGTCACCAGGACTTAAGACTAGGGGTGTATTGATAACGAGTCTGGTGATACAATACGTATCGCGGTTATTTTTAGAGACTGTAACAGAACAAATTTTCATGTGAACATTATTTCGTCTTTCATTGAATTTAATGATCGCAACATTAAGCAGCACAACTGTATACTGAGACTGCCAGCAATGTAGCACAGTGTCTTATTTCGGTACCATTCGAAGTGAAAACTAAGTACTATATGTCTCATAACAACAAAAAACTTAAAGCCGATTGAACATTTAACACAAACTGGTTCTCACGAGATCTCGTTATTGTTAAGGTCACATTGTGGAGCTGCTCAAAGAGCCTCAGGGTCCTGTGCTGCCAACAGCCAGTCAGGGTTTCCTTGGAAAACAAAAGTAAGACACTGAAAGACGCTCATAAATATTTAAATATTTTCTTTTCAGTCGTGACTAGAGTTGGACACCGATTGGGTTTTATGCGGTTCCGGTGCCAAAGTGGTTCTTTGGTTTTGGTTTCTAATCTGTGCCAATTTTGGTACTTCAGTAATGAAAAACAATGCCTACATCTTCCCAAATCAACACATTTTATTCCCAAGTCACACATTAATGCAAAGGGATTGGCTGAACTTCAAAGTACTGAAAGGAGTAGGAGTGATTGACATGTCCTAAGACCTATAGACTTTTACTCAAACTTAACACTGAATTGCAGCAGCTTCCTTCGCTTGGAACCCAACTTTGGTGCCCAAACCTAGTCGTGACCGAAAGAACCAAGTCCCGAATACAAGCGGCTGACATGAGCTTCCTCCGGAGGATGAGGGAGAAGCTCGGTCACCCGGAGAGAGCTCGGAGTAGAGCCGCTTCTCCTCCACATCCAGAGGAACCAGTTGAGGTGGTTCGGGCATCTGGTCTGAATGACTCCTGGAAACCTCCCAGGGCTGGTGTTCTAAGCACTGGGTGGAAGCCCTGGGGAAGACCCAGGTCACATTGAGAGACTACGTCTCTCAGCTGGTTGGGGAACACCTCTGGGTTCCCCTGGAGGAAGTGACCAGGGAGAGGGAAGTCCGGGTGTCTTTTCCTAGACTGCTGCCCCTGGTTCCATATGAGTACAAGTAGATGGATGGATCATCTGTTCAGCATTTTAACTGATACAAGTATCGCCAAGTGAAATATTGCGATATATTGCCAAATCGATTGTTCTTTACACCCCTACTTAAGACGGTCAAAGCTCCTCAAACCCACCTAAGCCCCTAAGAACCACCTGGGTATAAATTCCCTTCAAAAAAGAATCAATGGGTCAATCCCCAACCCATGTTCACGCTCCTCTCACCTTTGGCAGTGACCAGGCTGCGGTTGTACCCAACCGGACTGCAGTATTCAAAGACGAAGACTGTGATGGCCACGACTGTCAGGCACATGACGAACATCATCACCCACACCGCTGGACTGTACGGTTCTGCAGGAACAGGGGGAGGTTCAGTCAGACTGGAACAGTGTCTGCCTCATTTTTCCTCGCCGAGGTCAGCTGAATCCTCTCAGCTGCCGTTACTCACCTAAAAACGCAGACGGAGACACGGTACCGTTACTCCTGGCCACCATCACACTGATGCCGGTCTCCACGAACGGCACCGAGAAGTCAATGATCTCTGAGCGCTCTTCGTTGATGGTCAGAGACCCGATGGCCATGTCCGCCCGCTTGTAGAACACCTGCAGAGAGGAGGTCAAAAGACGTGATCTGAGGAAGACCTTTATGACCCGTTTCAAGACATCTGTTTCTTTGATAAACCGCTGCTCTCAGGCTCTGCAAAGCCTCTCTGTCTTCGGTTTGTCATGTTTCAGCATCAAGGACGTCTGGCGCCTGCAGCACTGCTTTCCTCTGTGCTGCTTCCATGTTTTCCCATCATTGTCTTCACCTTAAAGGCTCTGGAGAATTGTGTCGTTTAAGGTTTAATCAGCCCCTTTTCTGCGCTTTTATTTGCTCTGAATAATCTGGATCTGCAGAAGCGGGCCGCTGGTTAACGGGCCTTCATCACCTTGTGCTGTCTGTGTGAACAGATGTTAAGAATGACTTTCCAGCAAAGCTATTCTTTTTGAAGTCAGACTCGGATGATGGGTTAGAGGTAAAAGATGCTCATCCAAAAAGAGAATGAGATTAAATTAGTGATCTTGCTTCCTGGATTCCTGTGAGGTGTTTTTAATAATTCAAATACTTTGTATAAAACCTGAACTCCTCTGAGTTTGTGTGTTTTACTCATGCAGGTCTCCCTCTAATGCTGATGGAGAATCTGTGGATTTACAGTCTAGACACTTCGGTTCACGCCGGCCTGAGGATGCCGACGCCTCATTGAGCACAAGGCCTTATGTGTTTGAAGGGAAGTTAAGGTGTTTGTGTGGTTGGAGGTCAGCGGATGTGATGGAGATGATTCATGGAGACACGAGCTGCTCCTCCTTCATCTTCATATTCACATCAAACTGTGGGTTTGTCTTCGTTTTACTTTAAAGGACGTAGGTTGTCGAGGATCCTCAAACTTAAACTCCATTTATTAATCATAAGCTGATGGAGGAACGCATCTACTGCATAAGAGGAATAAGATCTTTCTGGGGGGGGGCTGTATCCTGGTGTGCTGCTTGAGTCTGTGGCTCTCAGAACAGTTTAACATTTTCATAAAAATGTTTTTATTTTACCTAAAATGTTCCTGTTTATTCTGTCCCGCAGCTTTCCTGAAAAACTTGATTGGTAGTTTTCACTAATCTTTTCTTACTTCACCATAGCAGACTACCTGGTGACGGTAAATGTTGGGCAAAGTGAACAACACCCCCCAAAAGAAGAGAGGAAAATAAATAAGCGGGAGAAACTGTAAAAAAAAAGAATGGGACCAAAATCTCTTGTGGAGCTCAAATAAAATGTCTGAATCCACTAACAAAATCAAAAACCAAGTCAGGAATACCCAAAGGAAGTCTTGAAGTTATTATGGGATGGCCTTTTGGGTTGGTAGACATTTTTTTTAGCAATGGGATTGGGATTTCTCCCAATCAATTTTCACACACCGGATTAAGTCAACAGCCCCAAATGAAGCTTTGTTGACCTTTGACCTTGGGATGAGGCAGCCATCTTGAATCCCCCCCCCCCAAAAAAAAATCACCTTTAGGATCTTCTACAAATTTAAACTCCTCCTTAGGATTTTGATCTATTGCGTCATAACTCATCCAACATCATTGGGAAGTTACTTGGGAATACATTTTGGAATTAGAAGTTTCTAGATTTCACACGGCAGTAAGTAGCTCACAAAAGTGTCGCTCCCGTGTTGCTCACATTTTTTCCAACCAGAATAGTGTGAAGATTTAATGCATGAATTGTTGGGTCAAACTGAATGAAACAATTTAAAGTATTATAAGAAAATATTAGGAATGTGGGTGTGTTTAACAAAAAATCTCTGTTGCCAAGGAAATCCAAAAGTTTACTTTTGCCGATTTTTCTAAAAATGACATCGATTTGTTCGTCACCTCCAAGTGAACAAAACATAAAATGGTTGCTATGGAGATAAAACCAACAGAAAAGGATTTATTTAGAAATTTAGTCATTTTTTTTCATGAGTTTGTCACATGCAGCTCAAAGAGGGTGAGGGGCAAATAAGAGCTGCTCAGCCAGCGGGGGCAGGTCAGAAGGGGGCAACGGGGGAGGGGGCTGCCTGTGGGCCATACAATGGTGCTCATGGTTTATTCATTTTGGATTCCTTGGCTATGAGTTGGTGTTTAGTCAAATATGGAGGGATTTTTGTGCCTCCATATAGAAAAAGAAAAGTCACAGTTTTGGGATCAAAAATGTCTAAATTGCAAACAAAATAAAAATTCATAAATTGCAAATAAAAATATAAAATTTTTGCTTTCAAATACTTTTTTTGTTCTCAAATATAATTTTGCAATCACAAATTTTTTTTTCTTTGCTTTTTAAAAATTATTTTTTTATTTGCACAACCAAAACGCATCAATGCAAAATCAAAGGTGAGGTAAAAGTGAGATGAGGTATCTCGCATCTAAAAACGTTTGTGCTGAACTCGCCCAAAAATTTTTGAAAGCAGAAAAGTTTTTAAAAGCAATTACATTTTTTTTTCCAACTTATGAATTTTTGTCCCTAACATTTTCCCTTTTATTTGCAATTTAGAAAATCTTGATCTCAAAACTGTGACTTCTGCTTGCAATATGGTGGAACAAAAATCCCTCCATCGTAAAAGCGATTCATGTTGGCTAGTCCCGGTAACGCAGCTTCACCTCTCCGATCATCCCGTTCCAGATCCCCCGCACCAGCTTGCCGTGCTTGCCGTTGGTGACCAGGTAGAGGTCGTAGGAGAACTTGATGGTGCGGGCCAGCTTCTTCAGGATGTCGATGCAGAAGCCTTTGCAGCAGAGTTTCGTGTAGGGCTCGGTGTGACCCACGATGCTGCATGGGAGCAGAGAGGAACACGTTCAACAACCTTCTCATTATGCTGTTTGCTAACATAGATGTACAGAAAAGTAGATTATGTGGAGACGAGGGAGGATGTGGTGGAGCCGTGGCGAGGTTGTGGCGCTGACATCAGCAGCAAACACGATAGACGACGAGTCTCTGGTGCTTTATGTCACAGCAGATGGACCGACAGCTGGCTGCATCCAGACAAATCCAACATAAAGCTTCACAAACAATAGTAGCAGAAGTGAAATCTATAGCTGGATTATAGCGTTTGGTGCAGTTTTCAGCTCTGATGTTGACATGAGGAGATGATTGGATGTCCAGATCACTCAAATCTGTCTACAGATCAGTCGGTCCTGCTGCACAAACCTGTAACCCTGCAGCTTCAGAGATAAAAGAAAAAGCTGCTTAACCATAAATACGGCTCACAAGGGGGAATGGAGACTCAGGTAAGCCTCGCCCTCTTCAGCACGATAAACATGGAGGCGCCGTGAGTTTGGTGAAACGGCGTAAAAGGTGATCGGGTAAAAGCAGAAACATGTTTTTGAAATGCTTCCATGATTCCTCTGCAGGTTTTTCAGACTCTTTTGTCCCAGAATGCTCAGCTCCTCTGGGAGATTGACTTTTTAAATATATAAAAAAAAACTTTTATGCTCATTGAACATAAGAGAAAAGGCTTAAAAATTGCTCTTTGAAAGCCAAGAACTTCAATAAACC
>NC_050519.1:342489-347882 GCF_002922805.2 Oryzias melastigma
TTTTTAACTTGTAAAGCACTTTGGGCTGTACAGAAGTACATGAAAAGCGCTTAACAAATAAAGTTTGATTGATTGATTGATTGATTCTAACTTTTGAATGAATCACACAGTAAAACAGTTTTTAAAGAATCTTTCAGCCTTGATGCAAATGTGCATTTTTATCAGGAGGTGAGAATTAACCTCGACGTTTCTCCACAGACGTGAACTTTATTAGATACAGTGAAGCAAATAAGGAATTGAAAACCATGTGGTTTTACAAGTTCCCCCCCTTAGATTTCATGGAGGGGTCTAAGATTTTCATCTTGTGAGAGACAGCATCGGAAATATGGAAATCACACTGTATTCATTTTTAAATAATTTGTTTGCTTTTGCTGCAAATGAATATTTCAACACCATAGAAAATCCATGTTAATATTTAGTACACTAGTCTTTGTTTGTGGTTACACAGTCTGTTCCTGGGATGGTTCTGATCATTCTTCTTCCTCAAACACGCTGAGTGGAATTCAGACCAAATAGTTCTGTTTTGGTCTCATCTGATCACATGACTTTCTCCCATGATTCCTCTGGATCATCCAAATGGTCAAACTGAAGACGTTCCTGGACATGTGCTGGTTTAAGCAGGAGAATGGTTTCAAACCATGACGTCTGTATCACCAACAGTAACCATGGAAACGGCGTCCCAGCTCAGTGACAGCTCCTCTGTGTAGTTCTGGGCGGAGTCATCACCTTTCTTAGGGTCATTGAGACCCCACCAGGTGAGGTCTGTCATGGAGCTCCAGTCTGAGGTAGACTGACAGTCATGTTTAGCTTTCTATGTTCTAGTTATTGCTCCAACAGAGGATCTTTTTACACCAAACTGGTTGGTATTTTCCCCGTAGTCCTTTCCAGCCTCGTGGTGGTTTATGGTTTTGTCTCCGGTATCTTTGGACAGCTCTTTGGTCTTGACCATGTTAGTAGTTTGAGTCTGATTGTATGGAGAGGACATGTGTCATTATGCAGGTAACCACCTCCAACAGGTGCTTCAAATTCAGGGTAATTGGTGGTGGATTATTTAAAGGTGGACTGGCAGGTCTGTAAGGGTCAGAATTTGAGCGAGAGTGAGGTGTTCAAACACAGTAGTCGCATACAAATCAATTATTTTAAAAATCATACAATGTGATTTCCAGTTTTTTTTTTATAACGTCTTTTACAATGGACACCAAAGATAAAAATAGCAGACCGCTCCATGATTTCTAAATGAGAGAACTTCAAAATCACAAGATGTTCAAGTACTTCTAAACATTCCGATACAGTTTAAGAGAAGGTCGCTCTTAGTAAAGCTGGTCTGTGTGATTCTCTGGGTTATTGGAGGTCATGGAAACGCTAGATTTCATGATTTTACCATAAATATGTGGATCCAGCAGAAAGAAGCAGATGCTGTCTCACAGTTCAGCCTGTAAAGCTGAGAAACCAAACCTGCTTCAGCCTCACGTCTGATCAAAACCATCAACTGGAGCTCCACAGACCAGCAGCATCAAAGGTCTGAAACATTCTAGACTGTGTGCATAAAACTACAGCTCAGAGCGAAGGTTTGTCCGGGACCACGGAGTGACAGTCCGACCCTTAATGAGCCTTTTTCCTCGGGATGTTTGGAAATGAAGCAGGAGCTCCAAAATGCCAAAGCTGTTCCTGTCTGCCGCGTCGCTGAGCCTTCGACGTGCTGCTGCGGCGGCGGTCATTAACGGCCTCAGACGGGCAGAAGTACAGACTCATTACAGCCGGTGATGAACGAGGGCCGTCACCGAGTCGGCGGGAACACGACTGCCGCCGCTTGGGTTTAAGGCGCGTGTCAGGCTGGAGTTCAAGTGGACATTTAGTCCAATTCCTAGCAAATAAAAAGGCATATAAAACGTGTGTGACAGGGCACGGACATTTCTGGAAATTTCAGGGGGAGAGCGGCCCACCAGCTGGATTGGAGCAGAAACGGCGAGGGACGGCGGTGCAGCCAAACGGGAGGCAGGAGGCCGCCGTGCCTCTCTGAGGAAGCAGGAGTTAAGCACACAGATGGTCTGCCTGGCAGGCTGAATGCCTGGCTTCAGGGCGCAGGGACTGAAATAGAGAACCTGCATGACCAGAGGCTCCATGTTTAGAAGCAATGATGTGGGGAGGTGGTGGGCACTTTCTGGGCTGGGGGGGCAATTTCTGCCATATGGGAGATGCAGATAGAGGAAGGTGACCCTCGTGACGGATTAGGAGAAGTTTGGTTTGAGAGGGAAGAGGCTGAGCGTTGACTCTGTTTATGAGATCAGCTGAAAGAAATACACTTTCACAATAAAAGCCCTTGTAATTCTAGTTTTTCTGTAAATATCTGAGCTTTTATTGCTTTAAACGCAATTTAACAGTAGTTTTATCATTTTATTATTTAACTAATAAAAATTAATACCTATTCATACAACTTTTAGATTAATAAGAATCATGTAATTTTAATATGTAAATTCCAGTTTATAAAACAGCTAAAGTCTAAATAGAAAAGCAGGATATAATATAAACCAGAAGAGTTGCATTACCTGCGTTAATGCTAGCGTTTTTCTAAAAATGGTGACATAATTTACTTTAATTTCTGAAGGGATTTGCTGAAAATGCAAAGGCTATTAGCAAAATGTTAAATTTGCTGAAAGACTGGAAATTTCGTTAAAGAACTATGAAAGATTGCTGCCCTAAATTTCTGAAAAGCTTGTAGTAAAATTGCTTAAGAATCTCTAATACTTGCCAGTTTAGCAAAAATGTTTAGTGTGTTGCTTAAATATGAGCTAAACTCCAAATTAGCCCAAAAAACCTCAGTAGATGCCAAATTAGCCAAAAAGCTAGCTTGTTACTTAAATACTAAGTAAACTCCAAATAGCCTAAAATTCCTCAATAAACCAAATTAGTCAGAAACGTTAGCATGTTGCTAAAATATTGGCTAAACTTTAAATTGGCCTATAAAGCCCATAGGGCTGCACGGTGGTGCAGTGGTTAGCGCTCTTGCCTCACAGCAAGAAGGCCCCGGTTCGACTCCCGGCTGGGGGATTTGGGACTTTTCTGTGTGGAGTTTGCATGTTCTCCCCGTGCATGCGTGGGTTTTCACCGGGGACTCTGGCTTCCTCCCACCGTCCAAAAACATGCTTCATAGGTTCATTGGTGACTCTAAATTGCCCCTAGGTGTGAATGTGAGAGTGAATGGTTGTGATTGAGGCCCTGAGACAGACTGGAGACCTGTCCAGGGTGTACCCCGCCTTCAACTACAGCTCAGTGGCCTTGTGGTAGAGTGTCCGCCCTGAGATTGGAAGGTCGTGGGTTCAAATCCCGGCTGAGTCAGACCAAAGACTTTAAAAATGGGACCCAGTGCCTCCCTGCTTGACACTCAGCACTAAGGAGTTGGACTGGGGGGTTAAACCACCAAATGGTTCCCGAGCGCGGCTGTGTCTGCAACTCACCGCTCCCCCAGGGGAGGGGTCAAATGTGGAGAACAAATTTCACAGACTTAAGTGTGTGACAAATAGTAGGACTTTAACTTAACTTTAAACCTCAGTAGTAAAAATGTAGCACTTTCTGAAATTTCCCCATCGTGGGACGAATAAAGGACTATCTAAATACTAGCTAAATTCCAAAATTTGCCTAAAAGTCCTCAGTAAACTAAATTAGCCAAAAACATAAGCATGTTGCTAAAAACAGAACTCTAAATTACCCTAAAAAACCCCAGTAGATGCATTAAAAAGAAAAGCTAGCACATTGCTTAAACACTGGCTAAATTCCAAATTAGCTGAAAATTTCTCAGTAAACTAAATTAGCCAAAAACTTAAGGCTGTTGCTAAAATAGAAGCTAAACTCTAAAACAGCCTTAAAAAACCCCAGTAGATGCTAAATTAGCCAAAAAAAAGCTAGCACATTGCTTAAATACTAGCTAAACTCCAAAACCTCCAAAAACCTAAAATCCTTCTGTAAACTAAATTAGCCAAAAACGTTAGCATGTTGCTCAAATATCAGCTAAACTCAATGTTTTGAATATTTCTATTGGAGATGAAAACATAGCCCATGAATATATTAAAACGTTTTTTGCTAGTCTACGTAAAAATACTAAATTTGAAGACTTTCTCATTAATTTCCTATGAAGAATATTTTGCTCAGTATTTCAAAAACGATAGTTTATAAATACCAAAAAGACGAGCAGTAATATCCAGAAAGAGCTGAACGTTATGATACCACGATTGCTGAAATTGCTGAAAGTGTGATTGAGTTTCTATGAAGGTCAGAGGTCAAAGAGGCCACAGACTTTCTGCTGCAGAGCTCCGACCTTCATGTGACCTTCAGATCAGTCCACGTACACAGAGAGCTTCCTGGAACGGGTTTCCATGGCAGCAGCTGCATCACTAATGTAAAGCGTGGATGCAGTGGTTAAAGCACGCCGCCACTGGACTCTAGAGCGGGGGAGACGTCTTCTCTGGAGGAATCAGGATTCTGGTAATCTGATGGATCAGTCTGGGTTAGGAGGGACATTTCAGACTGAATTGGTGGAGGAGGAATGATGGTGTGGGCTTGTTTTTCAATCACGTTTCTAACTCATCACATATTGACGTTTGGTTGAGGACTTTTTGATGCTTTGGGTGTCAACTAGTCTGTTTTTATGTTTTTTTTAAATATATTTTTTCTTTATTTCCAGTTATTCAAGTTATAAACTGACCAATCAGATGCCTCAGTAAAAGCATGTGGTTCCCACTCCGTTTGATTGACAGCTTCTCCTTAGCAGTTTTCAGCGGGAGGGGCGGGGACTTCCAACAAGCCGGAAGAAGCTCACTCATGATTGGTCAGTTGATCTTAAAACGTGACTCTGACCGACTTGGACTCATTGCACTCGACAGGTGGCGATCAGTTGCAATATGGCGGTAGACGCATCAGGAAGCAGCGGCGAAGACTCTGGCCTGATTTAGCGAGTGCTGGAGGTGATGCATTTCCTTTGGGGGATTTCAACACTTGTGTCCAGTTCTTATCAACGGTCTATGTTCCAGATGCGAACACGTGACCTGACCAATGCGCTTTGGGAAGGAGGGTCCAGAATTCCTAGAAACGGATGCGTGGTTACAGATGCGTGGTTACAGATGTGTGGTTACAGAGGTGTGGTTACAGAGGCGTGGTTACAGACGTGTGGTTACAGACGTGTGGTTACAGACGTGTGGTTACAGACGTGTGGTTACAGACGTGTGGTTACAGACGTGTGGTTACACATGTGCGGTTTCAGACGTGCGGTTACAGACGCGAGGTTACAGACGCGTGGTTACAGACGCGCGGTTACAGACGCGCGGTTACAGACGCGCGGTTACAGACGCGCGGTTACAGACGCGCGGTTACAGACGCGCGGTTACAGTTGTGTGGTTACA
>NC_050519.1:347952-348186 GCF_002922805.2 Oryzias melastigma
AGACGAGTGGTTACAGACGAGTGGTTACAGACGCGCGGTTACAGTTGTGTGGTTACAGAGGCGTGGTTACAGATGTGCGGTTACAGACGCGTGGTTACAGACGTGTGGTTACAGACGTGTGGTTACAGATGTGCGGTTACAGACGCGTGGTTACAGAGGCGTGGTTACAGTTGTGTGGTTACAGACGCGTGGTTACAGACGCGCGGTTACAGTTGTGTGGTTACAGACGCGCGG
>NC_050519.1:348353-411168 GCF_002922805.2 Oryzias melastigma
AGAGGCGTGGTTACAGACGCGCGGTTACAGATGTGCGGTTACAGATGTGCGGTTACAGATGTGCGGTTACAGACGCGTGGTTACAGAGGCGTGGTTACAGACGAGTGGTTACAGACGTGTGGTTACAGAGGCGTGGTTACAGACTCGTGGACTGTGTTCCTGTGAAGCAGCTGAGCCGTCATCATCAGACGGCTACAGTCTTCACGCCTCTTTTCTCGCCGTCCCTGTGCGAAAGCGTCTGTCCGTCTGCAGGAGCATTAGCGTTCCATAACGCAGAAAGGTTCTTCACCTCGTTAACGCCTCTGTCAGTAATGGATAATGTTTCTCTCAGCTGCTAATGAACAGCCGTATCAGTCTCTCAGAATTAACGAGCTGCTCTAATCGCTCCATCTAATTGATACCCAACATGCAGCTCATATACTTCCCTGATTGGGTCAGAGGGTGATCTCTGGGATATTGCTCTGTGGCCGAGCAGCCTAATGAGTGCGTCACCTCCCGGAGTGATAAGACGCCATGCGTGTGCTGATGGGGGAGGAGGGCCTCCTTATCTCCCCGCTAATGGCACCCTCAAATTAGATAAGAAATCAATTAAGGTGGACATGTTAACATGTCCGAACACCTGAGGGAGCTTCAGCAGGTTTGAGTCCTCTGAACCAACGACGCTTTAGGAGATGATGAAGGAACGGAGGAACTTTACTCAAATGTTTGTTCACCTCCAGGAAGGAGGCGGAGCTTCAATGAGAGCTGATGAGGATTCAGATACAGACGTATAGACCATTTGAAAATGATGGAGTCTTTAGAGAAAGGAAGTAAACAGATTCCAGCTAAACGACATTTACATTATAACTCCATCAGTAAAGAGCTGAGCTGGTGATTAAACTGCAGATTCTGTCACTTCACTTCATTGTTTCATGTTTAAATGTAGTTTCTGTATGAATGTGGGTTCAGAGTTCTTGACATTCACTCTGGAGGAATGATCATGGGAGATGGAGATGTTTGGACACAATGAGAGGAGGAGGAGTGATGATGATGGGAAAAGGAAGCTGCAGATACCAGGAAAGACCGAAGAGGAAGTTCATGGATGAAGAGGAGGATTAGATACAGCTAAAAATCAAAGTAAAATCATTTAATTCAGGGTGTCAAACTGAGTCGCACAGGGGGCCAAAATCCAAAACACACTTTTTAACATAATTATGAACTAGAGCGATAGCATTACCTGTGATAATGCTAGTGTGAATGCTGGAAGAGGAATTTGGCCAATGAAGATGTTGAAATTGATAGTTAAAAACACTGAAATTTAAAAAGCCTAAATTAGCCAAAACATTTAGCTGAAATATTTGCCTTAAAATCTTAGTAAATGTCAAAATAGTCCAAAAAGCTGCAGAATGCCAATTTTTTAAAACTTTAAAACTGTAACTTTCTAACATAATTATGAACAATAAAAGGCAGGAATATTATTCCAGAATAAATCAACTTAAACCTTAAATAACTTTCAATATTTTACTCAAAAACATATTTTGTCAAAATGATACAAGTTAGAAATAATCACAAGATTACTAACAATGAAGTTTTAGACCATAATTTCAGGAATCAAATAAGTTTATTTTGAATTGTCCAAAATGTGGCTCCATTTGTAGAAGTCAACGGCCAAAAAAAGTAGATTTACTGTTTGGTTCCCTTTAAAGCTCCGTAGAACTCATTGGTTAACTTATTTGCAATCAAAAACTATGTTTCTTGTTGGAAAAAATGAAAGAAACAAAAACCCTCAAAAAAAGCTGAAGAAACCAAAGTGTAAATGGGTTCAACTTTGATGCAATGTTGGAGAAGCAGCAGCCTTCCCTAGTGGTCATAGAAGGAACTGCAATATTCATGGCTCATAATGTGATGGAACAAGAGCATGGAAACAAAAAAATCCCCAAATAAGAGTGTTTGTTGCACAAAACCAAAAAATAAATGCTTGTTTTGTTTTCTAGACAAAAAGTAAAACTATTAAAATATGAAACAAAACTGAAAGTCTTGGGATGTTTTCCTCTGGAGCTGTTGGATCAGACGTCAGGAGACTGGAGAGGATTCACAAACCCGAGTTTGTCATAGAAACTTGAATCCACGTCTGCTGTCACATCAGCTGATTCTCAAGAGAGTAAATAGATGTTATAGATTTAGCTGGCTGAACCAAATCAGAGCAATAATTAAGACCCCTCCCCCCATCATCTCCTGGCCCAAACATGAGCGGCTGAGCATCTGTTCAAACATTTGTCTCCTCCGTCAACAGACGGAGCGAATGCGATCTGTGCTTCATTTCTGCTTTACTTACGCCTCCGTCTTGTTGGACTGCCGGCGGCAGGGTACGGTGTTGCTAACACAAGTACCCGTGGCGGGGTCCACCGCCTCCACGATGACGAAGGGCCGCTCCTCCAGCGTGGCCACGGTCAGGTGTCTGTAATCCGACACCGGCTCCAGGTAGGAGCCGAAGCGCGGCCACACCGGGTATCTCATCTGCAGGATGCTCGTCTCGTAGGTCCCCACCTGGGGGTCAGAGAGGGAGGGGGGTCAGCAGGAGGAAACAGTCTCTGCAAAACAGCAGATGGCCGCCGTGATGCTGTTTGTTACGACACAAACAGAGACCTGTGAAGGAGACGCACCAACACAAACGCTCAGCCAGTCTAGTTTCTATATTGGGTTATCAGCTAATCGCAGCTCCTCTCAGAGGGAGGTGTTGCTTCAATGTGAACAGACGCCAACACTCTTAAGGAATGCTGCAGGAACAGGAAGAGGAGCTGCAGGAACCATGAGCTGCTTCAGTTTTAAGGAAAATCCTTCTGGAACCGTAAAAAATAAAAACTTGGATCTCACAAGAATAAAAACATTTCAATCAGCAAAAGACTTTCTGACAATAAATGTTGTTTTTATGTTCATTATCTTACCAAACATAAGTATCCTCGGGTTTGTTTTAGTGTCCTTTTTTATAATTAAAGATGAGATGGTATACTTTTAGTTTACATTTAGATTCTGCAAATTCATGTTTACACGTTCATAATTTCAAGTATACTTGGAATTATAATACAAGTCTAAATATATTGAGCCTTTATTTGTCCTTGAACAGTTTCTTACCCAACATCAAACGTGGAGTCGATATTCTTGGGATATTTCCAGAATATTAAAATGTATTTTTACACTCTAATTAGTAAAGGTTATTTGATTGAAGCCGGAAGTAAACCATTTTCTATGGATGATGTCAGTCTCACTCAGTCCAGTTCTCACATACAGATCTGTCGTCTACATCTCAGTTTCCTTTGTTTTTCTGTGATATTTTTGGAATAAATCGACTGTTTGAGTCCACAAAGCTGGAATGGCTGCAGCTCAGACTGCAGAACTTAGTTTTGTTTTTTTATACTAAATTGGACAGAACCTGCAATCAAAAGCTCGGGTCTCATCAGACAGTGTTTGTGTGGGAGAGAGACGTTAACGGAGGGTTTCTTTAACGTCTGGAGAACTTGAGAGACGCCCGGATCCAAAGCCCGGTTCTTTTCTTTGACACCCCGAGAGAAGCTTACATAACGGGAGTGGCTCAGCATCAGATCTGTTTCATCTTCACCTCTGCTGTCACATGATGGATAAACTCTCGGACAGATGCTGCACATGTCAAATAAATGTTTACCGTCTTTCTGGTTCATTTCTCTAAATGTCAATAATTCCTGGACAGACAGAAGAAATGTTAGCAAAGACAGAGGAAGCATTGCCATGCCCCGCAGCTCCACAGTAATGTGGAGGAGAATCTATGAGCTGCTGGGCTCCCATTCAGGAAATAAAATTAGATTTTTTTTTCATTATTCTCAAATCCATTTGGAGCGCACAGGCGATAATTTCCGGGTTGGAGTACATTACAGATGCACAGCGTCCTGTAGTGTATAAACTGCGATAAGAGCTCTGTCGGGAGCTGTCGTCGTCCTTCTGAGGCCGCTCCCCCGTCGCTCCTCTTTTGTCATGCTCTTCCTCCATCTTCCTCACGACTCTCAGCTCCGGTTCCTCCAGGGAGCAGCCGGCTCCAGGAGAACCGTGTGATGAAAGCGCCGCAGTGATGGGGGTTTAATAAGTGAGAAAAGCCTGTGCGGCGGCGTGGTTTATGTTTCTGAGGCTGGCAGGTTACACACACAGGTGATGTATGGCTGGAACCGCCGCTGCCCCGCAGAATGAGAGCGCCGGCTGAAAGGCAATCCACTGAAGGAATTGATTTTCAGCCTGCAGAGAAAATGGGTCGGAGGCGACGCAAAGTTAAGCACAGAAAACCGATTGCCTCGCACGGAAATTTAGTGAAATGAGCAAAACGTTTTTCTCCACAGGAATAGGAAATCTGCCGTTCTGCTTCCTCGCAGGAAGGTTTACGTGAGGGTCAGAGCGCTGGAGGGGGGAGGGCGGGAACCACGGAGGGAATGAAAGGAACAATCAGAGCTGGAGACTCTCAGGCTTTTCAATTATTGTCCCTCTGATCAAACGTGACCTGTCCTCACCGCACCTGAGGGCAGGTACACACTAACGGGCCGGCTCAGGTGATCACAGGTTCAGGTTGGAAGGTTTGAGGCCACCAGGAAAGTTCTGATCATCTATTTTCAAAGTGTTCCCAAATGTGCTGAGATCTCTGTCGAGAAGAAACGTCTGTAGAAAGAGGACGTTGGGCACACATTTGAATATAAGATTTAGTTTTGCATTTAGACGTCTGTTTTAAATCCAATTTGTATTTGTCTTCAACACATCATTTCTACTCTTAACTTGCATATTTTTTATTCCTCCTTGATTTTACTGTATTTTTCATACTGTTTGGAAGTCTGGGGAAATTCTTATAAATCAACTTAGAACCTTTAATAATCCTGCAAAAAAATATATATCAGCATCTGACTCCTTATAAACTATTTGTGAAGACGAGAATTCTCACATTTAAAGATTTACGTTCTTTGCAGACGCTGCTGGTCATGTTTAATCCAAAAAACTGTGATGTTTTCATCCGTTTTACAAAATCTTTTAGTTATAAATGAAGGAAATAGTAGAAGAAATGATGACTTTAAAGTACCTAAAGTAGAAACTACACTTGAACAAATGAATATTTCCTTTGCTGGGGAGAAAAAAAATAATTTCTTAGATAATGAGCTGAAAAAGTCTTTAAGTATTGTTTGTTTTAAGTTTAAATGTAAATAAAATGATGAATTTTCATGCAGCATGATGTAATGTTCCAATAAGGATCTAATTTTGCTTGTATTTCTTGTCGTGCGGCATGATCCTGTTATTATCCTGTTAACGGTTGAAAAGTTACAGTTTGTTAAAGATGTTGAAGGTGTTAAAGGGTTAACTTGGCGGTTAATTCTCCGTGAAGATCAGGGGTCTGCCCTCCATCACTGGCTCCTACGTTTTCAAGAAAAAAGAAAGTTATTTCTTATTTCAGCCCATGTTCTAATCTATGCTGAACAAAAACATTTAGTTATCACACTGATGGAAACTGTCAGATTTGACTGGATTATTGTTTCATTTTAAGCAAATCGGCTGCAACAGGAGGATGGACTTTATTTTGAAAGGGACTGTTCGTATGTCAAAGGTTAAAGTTGTTATTATAGAAAAATATGACACTTTTATTATTCAATTACTGGAAACATTTAAAAGCAACATTTTAGAGATGAATAGCCTAAACCTTTTATGCCTGAATTTACTTGTAGCTAAAAAAAAAAAAAATTATGTTTGCTTTTAAGCAGATGCTAAAATGAAATAATTTTGGAGAAGTGGTTGGATGCATATTTACATCAAAAGGGGTCAAGATTTAATTCTTTAATTATTTATTCAATTTAATTTGAACTTAATTTCCCAATAAACTTAGTGTATTTTTATTTGTTGTATTATTTTCAATAAAAATAACATCCATCTTCTGCTCTGAACGGATCAATGTTGTTCAGTTGGGACTTGAAAACACAAATTAACTCTATAATTAACTAATTAACTCTATAATTAACTAATTAACTCTATAACATCCAGTGACTTAATAAAGTAAAAAGAAAATAAGTCGATAAAGTTTAAATGTGATGTCAAAATTTAATTTTATGGTAATCTCAGGCTGAATTACAGTTTTTAAATATTTATATCAATATCCGTCAGATACTTACATTTTCTGTAATAATTAATTAGGTCAAATATTTTAACAATTTCCAAAACCCAAACAAATCCACTCCACTCTTATGTAGCAGACAGGAGCAGACATTCCACCGTTTCTTCTATCCATAAATCACAAGTTAAATTTTCGTTCCGTTACTGCGGCAGCAAACTATTAAATGAGTATAAGTTCTTGATAACAAGATTCAATCAAAATAACCTAAAGAGGATTTTGATCTCAAGGTATAAAAGTGGGATTTGATTTTAAAAATAAAAATAATAATAATAGATGTTTGCCAACTTAATATTTATAAAATCAATCTGATTTGGAATCGTTATGTCAGTTATTTGGTTTTCTGTATTAGATTTAGTTTAGTTCTCTCTGTTAACTTGTTGTATTTTATTTTATTTTATTTTATTTTTTTGACAGAGGTTTGTTACCATCTTGAATACACCCAAAAGGATTTCTGTAACAAACCATCACAAGATTCTACTTTTGTATTTTCGGTTTTGTTTGTATTTCAGAGTGGGACTTTAAAAAAAGATTCTGCAGCGTTTGATCATTAAGGATCTGAATTTCCCTATTCTGAAGGTAATGGATCAGTGAGGAGCTTCCTGCTCTGTTTTCCGTCCCCTCCGTCGAGTTAGAAATGTTCGAGTCCCACAGCTGGTGCGGTCACGGCGCCGCTGTCAGAGCCGTGCACTTCCTGCTGCAGACAGCACGTTAAAGCGGCCTGTTCTGGCGGCTCTCCGTGTCGGCTCTCGTGGGATCAGCGTCCAGCCTCCGGCCCTCAACAGCGGTTTGAGGAAAAGCTTACCTTGTCCCACTGCCTCTCCCTGTCCAGAGTGATTATGATCATGGCCGGATTCACCAGGTATCCGTTGTTGTTGAAGGAGAAGTCGTTGTGTTCCCATGTTACGTTCAGCATGTGCCTGAAGACAAACAGACAAATGTCCTTTTGTACCGATGCAGAGGAAAAAGGTGAGAGTTTATAGAAGACCGCTTTGGTGTTGGACAGATAAAGGACTCAACCTGAGCTACGGTTCAGAGTGTCGTCTGATTTCTGGTCGTCTGTACGTTCAGTCACTCTTTGGTTTGACGGATCAACAGACATTTTAGAGTCGTGTCGTACAGCTGCTTCCTCACCAAAAACAAAGTCTGCACCAGTTTTAGGTCTGTCCGACCTTGAAGTCCTGGTCGGGTTGAAGCTGGAGCTCATCAGGGTTTAGCTCCGACTTCAACTTCTAGAAAACTTGTGTTGTCAGAGGACTGAGTCAGAGCGACGTCATTCCTGTGCTGGTTAGCTTGTTGACTTTTCCGTTTGTTAGCTGGTTTAATGTCACGGTGTGGTTGGAAGAGTCTGACTGATCCGCTCAATAAAAATCTTTGTTTGGTTTGTCCGGACCTCCTCCGACCAAAGCTGTTCTCCTCACTTTACCCTCATATCTGAGACCGTTTCCTCTGCTCTGTTATGTTCTTTAATTCAGTTTTAATTGGGTATTTCTTAATCTCCTTCTTCAGTAAAGCTCAAGTCTTAACTGCTCATACAGGTGAAAAATAATCAAAGCTGTTCAGGACACTCAGGTGACCTGCAGGAAATATTACGGTGGTAGACCGTTCAGAAAGTTAATTTTTTTCCTATGGGTGTGCTGCGGGCGATAGGTCTTAGTAAAGATGGAACCGCTCTTCTTTACGACTCTTCAAAGACCTGGGCAACCCAAAACCCCACAGAACTCGTCCAGCCGCCCCCCCATATGGATGCATGTGACTAATGCGGCGTTCACACAGAATGTGATTCATGCAGCAGAGGCGGCCATTTTTAATGTTAATGTTAAGTCAATAAGTGTGTTTGAGATGACCAAGGTGGACGCAGCGCTGAGCGAGTCACCTGCGGCGCAGCACGGGCCACCTGTGGCGCTGAGCGGGTTACCTGCGGCGCTGAGCGGGTCACCTGCGGCGCTGAGCGGGTCACGTGCGGCACGGTGTGTGCTGCTTTGTTTTTTGCACCAACACAAAGTCTCGTGTTCAAGGTGCCTAGCTAAGCCAGCGCAGCCAGAAAATAGGTTCTGTGCTGTCTGCAAGCCACCTTGAGGACTACAAAGCAATGCATTGTGGGAAACTGTGTCCTAACAGTTCTTTCTGGAACCTCTTTTTGGAAAGCAGTGAATCACTGATGTAAAAATGAATATTTCAAATCATCCGTGGTTATGTGTGTTATTGTTGCCTTTAAAACTTAATTTGAATTTTATTTATTTCTCTGGGACAATGAACAGTAAATTAACCCAGTATTTATTTTTTATCTATTGTTCCCTGACAGATGTTAAAAATAATATAAACGCTATAATAGCTTGGGTCATCTCAAACACGCCTAACTATAAAGACGCGATCTGCGGACCACCGGCATCATTTGAGCGACAGTCTGGCAGCAGGACGATTTAACACGCTGTGTCAGGGCTCAGTCTTCCAGTTCCACCTCCAACCACCAGAGGGAGCCCCTTCCGAAGTATTAACCTCCTCTGCTACACCCTCTCTCCACCTGCCGTCAATCAACATTCTCCCTCCACGTCATCACCGTCATTTCTCATCAGACTCCCCGTTTGGACTTTTTGAAGTTTTGTCTAGCGTCTGCCTAGCGATCCTGAGCGGTTCTTTTCCATCTTTTATCTTTCCATGTTTTGACCTTTTCCTGTTTCTCCTCGCCTCCCTGTCTCGCTCCACGTTTTTGACTCTTCTTGGCTTGTGACTTTGTTCTGCCATAAAACGTACCCGCCTGGATATGGATCCAAACGTCCTTGTTACACGCGGCAAGAGTTCAAATATCTGAATTTTAGCAGGTCGCCGTGGCACATCTGCCAATCAGGAACTCATCTTTGGGCATGTGATGTTTCCATTGACTCGATCAGCAGGTAGAACACGAGTCCAAAGTGAGCGTTTTTGTCCTGAACTTCTATCTTCTTAACCCGCTGGGGTCGCGGGGTTATCAGAGCCCGTCTGGCTACTGTTTGGCGAAGGCAGGAAACACTCTGGACAGATCGCTGGTCGCTCGCTTTGACGTCAGGCAGAGAAACGCTGACGGGTGGGAAGGCGGCCTGCTCAGACCTCCTGAACTTTATGATAAAGTATAAAAGGTCCTCTAATTTTGTTTTCCTCATCTTGGATTAATGGTGAGAGTGAGCCTTCAAACTCCGTCACAGAGACACAGAAACACCGTGGAAGCTTCAGTCACCGGGAGAATCCCTGAATGACCTCATGAACCCCGACATGATTACCGATGTTTCAGGAGAACTCTTCACAATAAATGAACCGGATTTCTCAACATCGTCTGTGTCTTCCATACTTTAGAAGAGAGATAAACACAGACACCACTCCATGTAGCGATCAGGCTAAAACCATTAGCTGGTAGCTCCTCCCACAGGCAGCAAGAGTGGCGAGAAGTGAATTCCCTGCGTGGTGAAGGAGAGGCGGCCACGCTTTAACGATGTTTGGCGTGAACGCGTCTTTAGACTGAACTGAACGTCTCTTACGCTGTAAAACTGTGTTTTCTTCTGTCTTGATTTCCTTTGTTTAACCAGATAAAAGACTTGAGATGAAAAACTCGTTTACAAACGACCTGGACAAGATGCAGCTACGCATAATAGAAGTCATGATGAGGAGATATCCGGATGAAATAAATACATTTTACACGTTTGTTTAGTGTTTCTGAGTCTTGATGCTCATTTCTTCACTTAAATCTTTTCGTTTTATCCCTTTGAATCCAGAATTTATTTCCTCCTTTTTCCTTTAATGCAAAATGAAAGTGATTTTGGTTTGATGCATTTCTGCATCAACATTAGGGGTTAAGTACCTCAAATGTCTTTTTTGAGAGAATATTCCTAAATAAATTCTAATTATGAAAACAGTTAATGGATGAAAAATCTGTTTTATCTCTGCAGCTTTTATTTTGGAGTTTGTTTCCTCTAAAGTTTTTCTGAACTCGTTCAGAAGTTTGACTCGTGTTCCTCGCTAAAACCGTCCCCGATTGTGTCGTTAATCCCTCGCATGGTGTGACGCCGCTCTCGCCCCGGCTGAGGTGATGAAAACCCGGCGCGAGGGGGCCGGCCCCCGCCTGGTGGGTGTGAAAGGCCCATTTAATCTGGTGGCGTGCGGTAATCTCATTAACAGGTGAGGCCTCTGTGTGAGGAGAGCAGGTGATGAATGTGAGCAGAGCCGGCGGAGGGAAACCAACTGACTGACCCTCGAGTCAGCCCTCAGACTGGGCCGGGGGGTCGGCTGTGTTCAGAACCAAAACCCGGGTTTGGTTGATTGAAGGAAAGTTGCATCCCTGCAGGTTCTGAACAAAAATCTGGACGGATTGGAGCAGAAGTTTGATGATGAACGGCGACTCATCGAAAACGCTGCCGACGGGGGGTGGGGGGGTGTTGGCGGGCGTTTGCGGATCAGAACCGATCCACTCAAACCACAAATCTTTTGTCACGATTTGTTGACATCTGAGAATTGAACCGATAAATATTTCAGCTTTTAACCAGTTTTTTTTTTAAAAAGGGTTTATAAAACTGTTCCAAATACTGAGAAACCACAATCTGCCCAAAGAGATTCTCTGTAAGCCGACTGCTGACTCCGGTTCTGAACTTGATGCTCGTTTGGTTTTTATGCGGATTAATTCCTAACGAAGAGCTTCGCTTCTGTTTCTGTTTTCATCAGGAGGGAGTTCCTCACTAAACTCAGCACCTGGTTTTTGTTTTATCTTTGATATTGTATATATCTATAAATGAAGACATTTAGTGAATTATTTCTATATAATTATCACTTTTATCCTCTTTGCCTTTTATATTGTTTGCATTCAGCTGATAGAAAATCTGAGTTTTTACCAGAAAAACAGCCGTTCAGTTTCTCTGTTTACAATCACTTATCTTTCTGTCTTTCACAAACACTGACTTTGTTCTCGAGGATTTGAGGGATTTTAGCAGAAAACGTTGCCGTTATGTGATTCAGTCTGAATATTGACTTTGTGTCTTAATGTATTTGGGTTTAGACTTTGTGAATTATGATTTTTGACGATTACAAATAACATCAAAGCAGCCAAACCACCTCAAGACGACGGGGGTCGGCAACCCTTAACAGTAAAAGAGCCATTTGGGTTCGTTTTCTACTGATCCAAACCTTCTTTTAACGATAAATATGAATTATGTCTATTTTTTGGCACAAACAAAAGCAAATTTCTAGAAAGAACCGAGGATCTCTGAAAATTAGATTTTTTTTAAATTTATTTATTTATTTTAACCAATGTTGTTCAGCATAAGATAATATGTGCTTTGAACTCAAAAGATCAAACTTTTTACCAAAGTTTTGCTTTACATATAAATCTGTTCATTCTGGAGGTAGAGTTGAACAAACAAGACGTCTTCAGGTCAACAGGATGTTAAAACCTACAGAGTTTATCATCTTTGTGAACCTCAGACATCAATTTATATATTTAACTAAAGTAAATTAAATACTAATTAAGTAATCCTTACTTAAAAAAATGCTATTATATTTTTCTTTTATTTATCATTTGTGTTCTTTATCCCCTCTTGGTTCTCAGCAGTCTTACACTGCTGGGTTTTGTTATTTTAGTTTGACCTTGATAGTCAAACTCAAAGTCAAACGGGGCTGAAGTTTTAGTCTCTACTTTAATGATTAAGAAAAATTCTATTATGACATTTTAATCAATTTAAACCAGCTGCTGATGTTTTACAGAGGACACGGTTCCAAATTTGAGGAGACGTGAAGTTGTCCATAAGTAAATTATAGAGGCTGCTGAGAAGCTCAGAGAAAATATTTAAATATTATTTTGTGTTTAAGTCCCACTGCAATGTAAATGCTGTTTTTAGCATGTTCGCTATTCTGATGATGGCGGAATCTATGCTGGGGGGACCACACGCTTCCAGTCTAGACTGAACAATTCTAGACAATTCAACAATTTCTGAAGTCCTGCTGCTCTGCAGAAACTATGTCCTAGAGAGCGACACCATTTTTTTTTTTCAAACCTGTACAGTTTTTTGCTGCCCCACTAAATACCAAGATGTCGACCTCTCAGTGAACCTGGAGACTGAGCAAGGAGCCCGTTAGCGCTGTGCACGTGATACGTGCGCGTTTTCTTTAATGTCTGGATGAGGCCCGAGCCGGCAGCCTCCGAACCCCACAGCAGCGGCTCTGTCTGCCGGCATACGGAGCGAGTGAGCTCCACCGCGATGAAGCCGCCGATCTGTCCGGAGTGTTTCCCGCCTTCACCCTGAAGTAACCGGATGAACTCTGAGAACCTGCGGCTCCAACGGGTTAATGAAAAAGAAGAAAGTTCTGGACAAAAACGTTCGCTTTGGATTCATATTCTACCCGCTGATGAAAACGTCATGTCCAAAGCTGAGCTCCTGATTGGCTGATGAGATGCAGCGACTTGTCAAAATTCAGATATTTAAAGTTTGGCCTCGCCGCTCAAATCGAGCTGCTGTAGACCTTCACGCCACATCTGTCGTTCAGATCACATCGCGGGGCTTCATTTCGCCTCATGTCGAGTCTGTTCCACTAACGTGACATTAAAACTCTGTGCCGTGTGAAACGCATTGGGTGTGAATGCGCCTTTACAAATACGACACGATACCCTACCATACACAGATAATGATATGATCCATTGTCATGACGTCCCTTCAGGTGGTCGTATGAGCCTGAAGGGAACTCCAAGACACGCCTGCGGTCCTCTACGACCCTCCACGGACCGGACAACCCAGAATCCCTCAGACCGGACAACCCAGAATCCCTCAGACCGGACAACCCAGAATCCCTCAGAACCGTTCCCGTTAACCCCTTCCTCAGAGCTGCATTCGACTGAGGCTTTAACTGAACGTCTCCTACAGCTCTAAAAGTGCATTTGCTTCAGTCTTGAGGTTAATTTTTTCACTTAAACCTCCTGTGTTCCCTTTAAGATGCAGCAACCCTTCACGGGCCTGGACCACCCAAAAACCTGCAGCACCTGTAGGAGATCATAGGAGTTCATGTGACCAAAGCTTGAAGGAAATTTGAAGTTTAACATCTTGAACCCCAACGTCAGCCTCGTATAAACCGGTCTGCTTAAATATTGTCTGACTTGAATCCAGTCTGAGGCCTCATAAAGGAGAGAGACTGTTGCTTCAGAGAGCCCAAGTTCTCCTGTTTGGTCCAAACGAGTTCTGGTGAGAACCAGGAGGACCATCAGAGGAAACCAGAGCTTCTCTGAAACGTTTTCAAATATCAAGCAGGATTCCTGAAACTGGAAATGTTTCATTTGTGTGACCGGAGGAGGTCCGAGTGTCGGTGACGTACCTGAACAGCGTGTCGTTGGTGACCGACGGCTTGACGGGGTTGTGACAGTCGCTGTGACCTTCAGGGATGAATCCTCTCTCCTTCCGGAAGCTCTGGACCCCCTTCACCACGATGGCCACGCCGTCCCGCACCCTCTTCCTCAGACTCATCCTCCAGCGGTCCGTGATGATGCTGATGAGCCCCACGGGGAAGCTGTCCGGCGGGGGGATGTCGGGGTTCCCCACGGCCAGGCTGGGGATAATCCAGATGTAACCGGGCCCCACCAGCCCCACCTCGGCGGCGAAGGAGAACAGGTACTGCGCCTCCTCGTGGGAGCAGTAGACCAGGATGACCTGGGCGTCGATCTGCTGCAGCAGCCGGCGCGCCCGGATGTCGTTGGTGCTGTCGGCGGACATCTCGAAGGTCAGGACGTCCTGGAGGTCCCACATGAAGTAGCTGGTGTCGGTGAAGGACTTGATGTAATCCACGTAGGCTTCGTAGCCCGGGTACAGGCTGGTCACCACCACGAAGCTGTCCCAGTTGTACTCCTCCATCACCTTGAACATGCCGTTGATCTGCTGCTCGATGGAGGAGCCCAGCTGGAGGAAGTTGGAGCCTTCACCCTGCAGGAGGAGGAGGAGGAGCATGAAAACACTTCTGGACCTGGACCGCTCTGTAATGCCGTTCTGACAGCAGTAAGTGGTTCTGCTTC
This sequence comes from Oryzias melastigma, assembly GCF_002922805.2. Taxonomy (NCBI): domain Eukaryota; kingdom Metazoa; phylum Chordata; class Actinopteri; order Beloniformes; family Adrianichthyidae; genus Oryzias; species Oryzias melastigma. The sequence goes on from NC_050519.1 coordinate 362,510, forward strand.
ATTCTGCTCTTCCAGCAGCTGCAGACTCATTCATCACTTAAAGCGCACAAACGCGTCTGTACGTTCACATTCAGAGGGATGGCGCCTTCGCCCAGCCTGAGCTTTTCATTTGTCTTGGTGAAAGTGGCGCGACCTCAGGAGAAAACCAGCGTTTGTTCTGTTTAATAAGACATCAGAGGACGAGCGGAGCGCTCCGGTCCCTGAAGAAACCGCTGGAGTTCACTTCAGCGTTTAAAGTCTCATCGTTCCAAACAAAGCAGCTGCAGCAGCTTTAAAAAGTAGAGCAAAAAGGATCATTTGTCATGTGGTTTTTAACGTTTGAATCTTCACGTCTGGAGAAATTAAACCAGTTTGTTTTCCTCTTTCTCTCCACAAACATCATTCATGTACAGGTGAGACACCACAGAAGAAAATGAGTCATTTTAGGAATGTGCTGCACCGACTACAAACTAAAACACTTTTTAGATCGCAAAGGTAAAACTTAAATGCAGTTTCTTCTTTTTTATATAGTTTAAGGCAGAGGTCTGCAACCTTTAACAGTTAAAGAGCCGTTTGGGTTCGTTTTCTACTGATCTAAACCTAAAAGCAGCCGCATAGTCTTACTTTAACCTTTAAGAAGTTTGGATTTACATTCATGACCTTCTTTTTTCAGTAATAAATATGAATTATGTCTATTTTTTGACACAAACAAAAGCAAAAATATAAAAAGAAACTAGCAGATCTCAAAATGTAATTTAATTTTTAACTTCTTTTCAAAATAAAAGCTGCTCTGTGTCAAACAGGATCATCTCAGTTCAGCTAGTAACCAATGTTGTGCAGCATAAGATAATAAGTGCTTTTAACTCATAAAAGATCAAACTTTTTACCAAAGTTTTTCTTTGCATATTAAATCTGTTCATTCTGGAGGTAGAGTTGATCAANTAGTTTAAGGCAGAGGTCTGCAACCTTTAACAGTTAAAGAGCCGTTTGGGTTCGTTTTCTACTGATCTAAACCTAAAAGCAGCCGCATGGTTATGCTAATTAAATAATCTTTACCTTAAAAATTTGATTTTTTTTCTTTTTTTTTGTTCTTTTTTCCCTCTTTGTCCTCAGCAGTCTTACAGTGCTGGGTTCGTTATTTTAGTTTGGGGTTTGTAGTCTTAGTTTGTGGGCTTTGTTTGTTTGTTTTCTTGAGGTAGTTTTGGTTCGGAGGAGCTGCTGACGGTGGACATGTCTGGGTCAGCAGTCTCCATGATTTATTTTGTCAAAGGATCCACCATGGAGAGATGAGAGATCCACATGTGGATCTGGAGCTGCAGGTTACTGACTCCTGGTTCAGGTTAAGACTATATTGTTTTAGTGTTAAGTTTTGACATTTATATTTAGATATTTAACACGTCAGATAACTGAGCAAATTGATGTTAAAGACTTTAGTCCACTGTTGTTAGAATACATTTATGCACATTTTCTTATCTGCTGCAGTCCTTTGTTGCTGTTTAGAGACATCATTCTTCAAGGAATTTAATTGCAATTATATGTATACATTTTGTATAAAAAAATTTAATTTACACCAACGTCGTTTATGAAGATAAAGGTAACCAAAGTCACAATGATATAAAATGTCATCTTTGACTTTTTTTTCTTCTTAGTTTAAGTTAATCTGCTGCAACAGGAGATCTGATTTGATACAGATTGTATTTTATTTTGAAAGGAACTTTTATTCTGCCAACAGTAAAATAAGGTAAATCAGTTATATAGAAATATCGAACACTTTTATAATTCAAAGGTTGTAAATGTTTAAAACTAAATTAAAAAATGAAGAACATCACAGTCACATAAACACAAAGTGTCTCTCGCTGCGTTTCAGTCTGTAAGAAACTGGACCAACCGGATCTTTGAGAGTTAAAGGTTGTAGAGCTCTGGTGTAGAATTAGGTTATATTTACAATATTCAACACTAAAAGAGCCGTTTGGATCAATTTCTGACTGACAACATCCCAACAGGAGCCACAACGTCTTCCTCACTTTACAGGAAAATAAGACACAGATGTGTTTTTATGTTAATATTACTATTATGATAACAATAAAACAAACATTTTTTTATAAAAATAATCTTTTTTTGAAACTGTTATAATTGAAACAGTTTAGTTTTTTTAGAGATCTACCATGACTTCCTTTCAAAATAAAATACATCCTGTGTCTCATCTCAATTATTAGATTTTTCATTTTCAGACCAAAAATTTCAAATCTAATAAACTAAATTGGAGATAATTCAAGTGACAAGTTTTTAGAGGCACTTAAAATCCTTGAATTAGTCTAAAAACAGAAAATCCAGCACTCAAAAATCTTCTGATACATGAGGTCCTTCAACTGTTTGTAAATGAGTTGAATGAAGTTTTATTTTTTTTACTTACTTAGTTATTACAGATAAAGTTTTTAATTAACCAGAGAGCCACAGTGGAGGACTGACAGGGCTGCATGTGGCTGCAGACCTCTCGTTTATGCACCGTTTTATTATTTTTTGTAAAAATGTTTTGATCATTCCACACATTTGATCTGAATATCAACATCAAACATTTTTAAAACTGCAGAAAAAATAGTATTTGAATGTTTGAGAATTAAAATAAAATGTTGATAAATCCATTAGTTTATCTGTAAAAATCCAGTTGAATTGAAACATCTTAGAAATGTGTGAGTGGGGACTGAAACGTGTATTTCTGCAGTGAAAACTTGGTTTTTCTGACTGCTGTAAAAACTCTTTGGGGCTGAGAGGCTGTCCCCCCCCGACCTTCTTCCCCCTGGGGAGGGAACCGTTCCTCCATACAGAGAACCTGAGAGTTCAGAACACGAAGAGCAAAGCCTGGAGCGGTTCTGGACTCTCCCTCTGCAGAGATGTTTGTCCAGGAACCCGAGAGGTCCAAATGTTTGCTTAATGATCGTCCTTCTGCAAACATTTATGATGCAAACAGACCACAGTCGGACCCTCGGAGTGTAGCGCATCTCCTTAGAGCGTCAAATGTCAGCGAAGGAGCTCCACACTCGCTTTAGCGTTTCGTTTTCTGTCCGCCATCATTTCTGTCAGTCTTTCCCCAGCTGCCCTCACAGGTGGACGTGGGTGAGAAACGGTCAAACCTGAACACAGGTGACTCATAAAACATCCAGGTGGTGGCCGGTAAGTGAACGTGAAGAAAGAAAAAGCACTGCCTTTTTTCTATGGGCGTGCTGCGGGGGCGTATCATAGGACGGAGCTCTGTAACCTGAGGCTGCGGAGCCAAATGCGGTTCTTTTATGTCTCCATTTTGGCTCTTTGGCTTTAAAGAAAACTAATTTATGAACTGATTAAGATTTTTGACGTAGCTTATCAAAATAATAGTAAAAGGTTTATTTCTACTAGCAGAGGGGTTTATCATTAGTGACATTATCTTATTACATTTACATCTATAGATTACAAAGTGGATTCTACACTAATGTTATGTTTTTATTCACCAAAAGAAGAAAATCATTGAAAGTCAAAATAATAGAAGAAAATCTCAAGTTTCTTGCGATTTTAATTTAAGTACATTTGAGGCAGCTGAGGATCTGATTAAACGCAGGATCTGTTTTATTTGAAAGGAACTTCTATATATTTATATGTATATAAACTCATTATTAGGTGAGACGTTGCGGCTCTGACTGGGTTTCGGTCCGTAAGAAGCTGAACCAAGCAGCTAAGAAATTAAAAAGTATCAAATTACTGTAATTTGATTACTTTTGTCAGTAATTAAGTAAAGTAATGTGATAATACATTTGTCCTTAATCATTAAACTAGAGCACATGTGTCAAAGTCGAGGCCCGGGGGCCAGATCCGGCCCTCCAGGTAATTCTATCCGGCCCTCCAGATCATTTTATTTTATTGTTATTAATGACCTGATGTTATCTTGTTCTTATTTCTAGCTTGTATTATTTTGACAAAATATATTTTTATGGAGAGTAAAATATTGAAAGTTATTTAAGGTTTAAGTTGATTTATTCTGGAATAATATTCCTGCCTTTTTATTATTCAGAATTATGTTAAAAAGCTACAGTTTTAAAAATTGACATTCTGCAGCTTTTAGGAATATTTTGGTATTTACTAAGATTATTTAGGCTATTTTGGGGTTTAGCTAATATTTCAGCTACATACTAGCTGTTTTGGCTAACTTAGGCTTTTTTTCAGTTTTTTTAGGCCTACTTTGAAGTTGTTATTTTTTTCAGCTACATCCTTTTTTTATGTATATAGTTTATTAGGCTAAAATGGCATTACGCTAATATTTTTGCCTGTTATCAGCTTCTGTATTTTCAGCTATCAATTTCAACGTCTTCAGCTTCCAGCATTCACTCTAGCATTATCACAGGTAATTCGATATATCTTGTTCATAATTATATTAAAAAGTTACAGATTTACAGTTTTAAAAATGTAGTTTAAAGTGTTCACTAAATGTTTATCCTGTTCGACCTCAGGTGTGTTTAGGATTTTGGCTCCCTGTGTGATTAAGTTTGACCTCTGAGGCTAAAAACCAGTCGGCATCTTCAACATTGCTTGACTTTTAAGTAATTTCTGTAATTAAATTACAATTACATAAACCCTCATTATTTCATTACCCACAGATTTTTTTTGTTTGTGCTGTGTTATTCCTTTGAGAATGTTTTTGTGAGTGGATGAAAGTCATTTAATTACAGTTTCATCCAGTAACTAATCAACTATTTTTCTTTAAAGTAAATTACTCAACACTGACATTTCTACAACACATAAGGGGGAAGTGGGTGAGAAGTAGGTGTGTCGTACAGATTTTTCATTTCCACTGAAACGTGCATGCTCCTTGGTTGCAGAAATAAGGCGGTGTAGTTTGTTTGGACACCATACAGGCACTAACATATTTAGAAATCTTTGATTTTTTAGCACTGTTCCCATTAATTCATATTATTTCCTGAAAAACTTGGATTTTCTAAAGTTTCTACAGCTTTGTTAAAGTGACTTAAAATTGTTTCAGAGTCAGAGCCGAATCCATCTTTAGTATCTTAGGCGTTCACCTGCATTTTCTTTCATTTCAAGAATGAAACATAAAGAAAAATCAATTTTTTAAATTTTCTTCCCAAAGCAATCATTGAATGTAAAGGAGAAAATGTTGTTTTTATTCCATCTAAAGTGCAGAGTAAGTCTGTTCTCGTTGGTTTGTAGATTATTACTAAACTTGGCCCCACAAATAGAACGAGGACTTGTGTTTGTCTTTTGAAAAATGGTCGGTTCACAGCAGGGCTGCAAACTGAAAGTGCTTTCATCTCCGCTGGTGTTTCATCCTCTGAAATGAACATCCTCACCTCCGGCCATTTCTGCAAATATTTGAGGCTCTTTGATAAACTCCATTATTCTGCAGAGCGGCGGTCTGCCGGTCGCTCCGCTCTGCTGGAAACGGAGCATAATAATGCAGATTTTCACCAGTCGCCATCAGATACTTAAATGTTCGTCGTGGAGGGTAAACGCCGCGGTCTTCAGTATTCAGCGGATTAAACATCAGATCACATTCAGATCTGGTGTTTTTAAAAAATGCTGCATTTCTGGTCATTTTGATTTTAAACATGTTTATCTGATCTAAACATCCACCAGGAGGAACGATGGAGATCCTGAGACTCCATTAGCACTGCCTTGCAGCTTCTGTTTGTGATGATCTGATCTCTGCTGACTCTCAGATCTCCATGCAGTGGATCAGATTTATATCTAGACTCATCCAACCATCTTTGACCTTTTTTGCTCCTTTTTTGATTCTGATCAAAACCCAACTGCATGCAGTCATAGGATCATTTAGAACCATTCAAATCAATGAACTTTATTCATGTTGCAGTTTTTAAAGAAATCATTTGCAGCTTCAACGGTTTAAAGAAAAGAGAATGTCCCGTAATCAAACCCTACGCACTTGGACATTTATTGTGGATAAAACTGTAAAAAAAAAAGAAGAAGAATAAATGACCAAATAATTGCCCTTGAAAAATAAAAATAACAACAAATACAATTATATAAAAATATAGTAAACGTTTTTACTGTATGTTTTTAGGCTAGATTTAAAAGTGTAAATCTTCAACCACCTTTACAAACTGTTAGAGTGGATTCAACAAAAAGACAAATGTCCTCCTCATGTTATTATTAGGTTGTGAATGTGATTAATGGGACATAATTAATTTGTTAATACGTATTAACGTCCTCAAATGTCCTGCTGTGCAGCTTTGAGGTCAACTCAGTCTAAAATAAACTTTTTTATATTCTTTGAGTTAAACTTTTTTAAATTACTAAGATAATAACGCATTTGTTTGTAGTTTTTGGACAAAAGTGATCTTTTATTTTAATGAATAAGGTGGAGAACTAACGTCATTCTGACGACTGTAATGCAGCAGTACACCTGCTATGGGGGCGGAGCCAAACCGAACTGTCTGTTATTAGAAATCCAACGAGGAAACCGACAAACCGAAACCGAAATTGCTGAAACTCTGCGGTTCACTGTGAAAGTCCCGCCCATCGACGTCACGGGAGGCAAGCAGTTCAGAGTGGACAGACACGCCCCCACCTGTGTAGATTCCAGCCGACCTGAAATTCAGCTGGATCAAACTTCTCCAAAAATAATATTTTCCTATTTTTCATGAACACAATAAAGTAAATGTATGAGAAAAAAAATAGACAGCAGTGAGAAATATATTTCTATATATAAAATAAATGTTCTAAATGAACATTTTTGTGTGCAATTTCATATAGTGATTATTTACAGGTAATAAGTGGCTGGCAAATACTGAACCTAAAAAAAAGTCAATTAATCACTATTGGTTTTTCCAGATTTGTGATTAGTTAATTTTTGTAATCAGTTCCCAGCCCTAATCATTATTATTTTATTATTATTATATATTTTTTCAGAGTATGACTTAAACTTTATACGAAACAGGACTTCACAAAATATTTTTCAAGTTCCACTCGAACTATATATAAATCCTCAATCATCAAAGAGCTCTCAGCAGATCCAGATTCCAGCTTAGACGAGGAAGATGAAGACGTTCATGGATCTGTTTGTCTAGAAATGAATGCATCAGAATGGAGCGGAGAAGGAGGATTTTGAGCCTCGTCATGGGAGTTACTGCATCATAAACCGGAGCTTTTTCAAACATCCGGTTTTCATCTGCTCCTGATCAATACCATTTAAATACAGAAGTACTCTGAAACAGTTTTAATCTTAAATAATTTATACATGTCCTCCATTATGAGAAAATGCTACAAGAAATTGTTAAAAAGAGCATTTTCATTCCAGCACGTCTTGAAAAGTTCATTTTTTTGCTTTCTTAAAACAGTAAAAACTAAACTGAATGATTTTTTTTCAAATCAAACATATCACATAAATGTATCCAATCCCCTCATCTGAATCCCTCCTCCTCTCCCCGAGTCCATCTGCGAGGATGACTTCTGGCATGGGCCCTTCACGGTGACATATGTCTGCCTCCGCCGCTCAGCAGGAAGTGTGCTAGCTGCTGACGTCACCCAGATTCTGCCTGGTGACCGGAGACAGACACTCGCTGGCCATCAGCCACTGCTTACAACACTTGGGCTGCAGTTTATCCAACAAATGTGATAAAGTATCTGAAAAATATGGGAGTTCCTGTTTCTGACTGCCACCCGAACCACATCGCACCGGCTCCTTTTGAGCTCTCCTGCAGCTGGTGGGTCCACGGGCCGACTGACCCCGGGCCCGGCTCCAGAGTGATGCCAATCTGGGCGACATAACCTCGCCAAGTCTAGTGGTGCGTCCGAATTCCTTCACCGCTCACTTTATAGTGAGTTCATCATTTTGTAGAGCTGTACGAATCTACCATCCCGAAAATGAGAGACAATAAATGTCCCAGAAGTCTTTGGGAAAAACCAGTTTGCATTGATGCTTACTGCAGTGGCGAATATGGACCACAATGCATTGCGTTTGAACAATTTTTGCAAAAGAAAATGATTAAATACACAAAAAGACAATAGTCATAAATAGATGATGTAAAATACTCAAATTGATAAGATTTTAACTTCATTGTGATGTCATACTTACCATTTATTTATATATATATATATATATATATATAAGTAGTGAGCATGGTGTCCGAATAACTTTTAAAATCCGGGGCACTAGATAGTCCTGCACTATATGATTTTTAGTAGTTGGGGATTAGGGAGAGGATTCAGACATAGCCTTGGTGTTTGTTAGTTGAAAAGGGGGTTCTGAATCGCTCCTTTTTTCTGGCTTGTCAGCTAGAACCCGTCTGCCTGGAGCAAAACTCCCGGACAGCTTAGCTCCTGAGATCACTCCAGCTCTTAAAGCCCTCCACCACGTTAAGGTGGCGATTCAAGGAGACCATGGTTCTGGACCGGAGAAAGGTTTGCCCTCTCTGGATGGGTGGAGTGCTGCTGCCACAGGTGGAGGAGTTTAAATATCATGGGGTCTTGTTCACGAGGGATGGAAGATCGGAGCCTGAGATCGACAGGCAAATTGGACTTTCCGGCGTTATGTGGTTTATACCGGTCCGTTGTGGTGAAGAGAGAGTTGAGCCAGAAAGCAAAACTTTCAATTTACTGGTTAATCTTCGTTCCAGTTCTCCCCTATGATCATGAGCTCTGGGTATTGACTGAAAGAATGAAATCTTGACTACAAGCAGCTGAAATGAGTTTTCTTTGGGGGGTAGCTGGGCACTCCCTTAAGCCTTGTTCCCATGAGCGGTCCGGTACGGTAAGGAGTGGTATCGTACTGTCCAGTTAATTCAGGTGAGCGTTTCCACTCAGTTCAGCATCGCTTCCACTGAGCAGTTTGTTTCCACGGCACATGCATGGTGTAGACCGCTAGCGTGTCATTGTAGTGCGATGACTAGAAAAATAACAACAATTGAGGTCATCCAGCAGCTCGTCTTTTTCTAGTTTTACTTTTTGTACATCGTGTAGAACAGGCAATTCATGCTGTTTGAAAGAAGATTGCAGGTGGATAAGAAGAACACCGCCGTGAAGAGGAAAACTGAAACGCTAGTTTAGCGCTTAACTGGCACTTTCTAATGTCAGCGGGTGGAAACAGCAACTCCTCCCCAACCGTTTCATTCTACTTTTAAATTGGACTTCTCTTGGAGCCCCCAAGATTTATGGTTTGATACTGTTTAATGGGTCTATTTTACATTGGAAAAGCTCAAAATACTGGACTACACCGTACCGCTCAGTGGAAACGAGGCTTTAGAGATGGGGTGAGAATCTCGGTCACCCAGAGAGAGCTCGGAGTAGAGCCACTGATCCTCCACATTCTGAGGAACCAGTCGAGGTGACTCGGGTATCTGATCCGGATGCCTCCTGGACGCCTCCCTGGAGAGGTGTTCCGGCCATGTCCCACTGGGTGGAGGCCCCGGGGAAGACCCAGGACTCTCTGGAGAGACTACAACTCTCAGCTGGTTTGGGAACGCCTCCAGAGGAGCTGGAGGAAGTGACCGGGGAGAGGGAAGTCTGGGGAACTTTGCTCAGGGATCCGGTGTCGGATGAGCGGAAAAAGATGGATGGATGGAATTACAGAAATATGAAAGTAACATCTTGAAAATGACAAAACTCACAGGTCTGGATTTTACCCAAGAATCCTAACCACTGAACTACTTTGTTGTTCATGTTTGCCATGGAGAACCAAAACAATCCTCAATTTCTTCTATAAAGACCAGATAATCTGATTAGGAGACTAGACAAGAGTAGTAGAGTAGCACTCTTGTTCTCAAAATGACCAGAGTCCAGGTGAGATTTCACATCTGATTTCACAAATGCAAACCAAGAGGTACATCAGAAGAATCAAATTCAGCTTCAAATCAGGATCAGACACTTCAGTGTGAACCTCAATGTGACATTAACCCTCACTCTGAAGTTGGAAAGATTTAAACCACCGTCTCCAAAAGAGTCTTTGAATCTTAACTCACACTGCGAGCTGCGTTATGCTCTTTTTGTAAATCTCCTCCATTGAGAGAGTTTGCTCCACACCTCTGCCATTAGTTTTGAAATGTAGATGTGGCGGTTCCAGACAAGTGAGATCAAAAAGCGTGGAGGACAGACGGAGCTGCTCCAGTTCTGAGAACAGCCCGGGGGCTTCTGTTCCTGCAAAGACAACCGGGTTTGGCCGCCACTGCCGCACACTTTTGTTCATTTGAAGTGTGTGATCAGTCGTCCCGCACAACCAAAGCCTCAAAGGATGCTTTGAATCCAGGTCGTGATATTGAACCAAATGTGTGACGATTAAAGCAGGGATTCTAATAAGACTCTTTGGCAGTGATAAAGTACAAGAATCCCTTTGATTGTTTAATTATGTTTGAAGCACATCAGTGTCAGTCTGTCGGGTTTTTTGAGCGTCGCTGCAGCCGACACTTTGGACACAAAAGGAATGATAAACACGGATATCGGTGAGAGAACAGCGCTCTCTTTTTTTAAGTTTTGTAGTTTTCAAATATGATTTTAAATGACGTTAAATGAGAGAGCTGAGTCTGGGTCTCGTTACAGAGATTTTAGGTTTTTCATCTCCATTTTACACCTCACATTATAGCATTTCTTTTGAAGGTCTAAGCAGCCTTTATCTTTACTCCAACCTCCTCATTGAAAAGAGAATTTTGACATAGCTACCCTTTGAAATGGGCTGAACCATAAATGTGTGTGCCATTACATTATGTTTTCTAACGTTAAATATTTGTTAGTCACAGATTCTGCAAGTCGTCTTAGTTACAAAGCTGAGTTTGGTCCATTGACTGTATATTGAGAACTGGACTGAGTGGCTGTGATGTCACCCATAAAAACGTCATACCTTCTCTCGCTCCAGCCAAATGAAGCCAATTTTTTCATGATACAGATGTCACCATGTCGAAGCCAGATGACAGTGATTGATGCAAGTCGGTCATTGTAATCGTTTCTATGGCAACTACTGTCACCAATCAGGAGTGAGCTTGTTTGAAGTCCACTCCCCTTCCACTGAAAGTGAGTTCAGGAGAATCCGTCAATCAAATGTTGGAGGTGGGGGCCAGCAGGCATCACACCCTTTTACTGATTGGTCAGTTTATAACTTGAATTACAGGAAAAATATAATAAAAAAAAAAGAATGATCAAGATCAAGAATGGTTATCCTGACCAACAGAATGACTGAAAAACAGTTATTTAATTCTCTATAGAAGTCAATGAGATTTTGGCTCCCTGGAGCCAGGGGGTACTTCCTGTTTGGAAGGCAAGGGGGGGAGGGGTCACTCAGTCCAGTTGTAATATACAGTCTGGTCTGTAATATTCATCATATATAAACTTCCACTGTGAGAGACAGAATGTAAATAAAGAATTCAGGAAATCATATTGTTTGATTTTTAAAGAATTTATTTAGTATAATGGAGCAAAAAATAAGGAATTGGATAGAAATCTGTCTCTGACAGATCTGTGTCTTCTTTAAGAAGTGCTACTATCCTCCACTGGTTTCCTGTATGAAAGTCTCTGGTTTGAACTGGTTATCAGAGGAAACTATACATTCTCAATCCCAACTCATCATAAATGGACGTATGGTTTGTGCCCTCCCTCTGCATAATTTTTTGACATAATGGGTGTCCCCAACTCATGTTTGACCTGTTGGCTGTTCCCAATAAGTCAAGGGACCCTGACCTCCGGGCCGCAAACCGGTACTGGTCCGAGGGCTGCTTGGTACCAGGTCACAGACAGGGAAAAAAATGCTAATCAGGGGTCCCCAGTCCTGTATGCGGTACTGAGATACGGACTGGTACCCTAACCCGGTACCAAACCTTTAGGATGCGGTACCGGATGCGGTAACAGATGCAGTAACGGGATATGGACCAGTACTCTGACCCGATACCAGTTTCACATCCATTACTGCATTTAGTATTGCGTCCTGATGGTTAGGGTCCCTGATTAGCATTTTTCCCTGTACCAGGTGGCTCTTGGACTGGTACCAGTTCATGGCCCGGAGGTTGGGGACCCCTGATTTAATGGGAACAGCCAACAGGTAAAAAAACAACGAGTTGGGGACACCCAAAGCATCAAAAAGTGATCCGGAGGGGCCTGAATCTGTCCATATATCACGAGTTAGAAGTGAGAATGTGTAGGTATCAATGACACCTGTCCACACTCTTATACAGTCAATCTCTCCAACATGACCAAGACCAGAGAGCTGTCTTGAAGAAAATAGATCAACTATTAAAGAAATACAGGAGCATTTAATGCAAACTTTGCTACCAAAATGAAATTGTTTGTAAATGACTGCATGTTTTTTTTATATGCCTCCTGACCCATCTGTCCATCAGATCAGAATCAGAATACTTCATTAGTTTACTTACTTTATCAGTTTTCTGAAGCCAATGCATTCCTTTTGGTTTCTGCAAGAGCCTCTTCAAGCTACTGTTGGGTGAAGGAATGGGGGGGGGTTCGTTTGACGTTCAATAATTTTGTCAAAACTCCTAAATTTTACATATTGGACATTTTTTTTAACTGTGAAAATGACCGAAAGGCTGGTATCTTACAACCCAACACAATCCCTACACGGATCCAAGGACATGAATCTCGTTATCTGTGAATTTAATGTTGTCACCTTCACCAAGATCAAGCTGATCTTTCAGTGATAAGTATGAAAATTAATGAGTTTCATGGGCTTACAGACGACCCCCAACAGAGAGCCATAAATCAATCAACAGGCGGGATCGTGATTGAGGTGGCAGAAAAATCAGTAAAGTTACAACATCTTTTATTTATTGATCAGATCACTGATCATTTTTTAAATCAAAAAAGAACATGTAAAAGCTGGAAAACTTTAACATTTTGACTCACTGTTGGTCTGTCAAATGTTCACTGATCTCTTAAATTCAACTTCTTTAAGCAACATATGTGTGACTTTGCTGTACAGTTTATGTTTATCTTCCATCAGCTTGCTTTTGTTTGACTTTGGAAGCCAATGCTAAAGTATATCAGTTTGTTTTAGCAGTGAGTAGATACTACCACAACACTGTCAGCAGATGACCTAAGTAAATGTGAAGCAATTTCACTGATGAATAAAAACATAATGAAATTTACCCCTCTTAATCTGTTTAGGCCAGCAGCAAACTGACAGCCTCCTTTAGTTTACAGAAAAGTTCAGGTGAGCTTTCACACCTGCCAAAGAAAGCAGACTGTCACTCATAAGAGGAAAATAATCATTAGGTTCCTACAATAACGACAGTCCCGCCATGACGAGTATCACCACCATTAGCTGTCCTCACAAGGTAACAATTGTAAGAAAACACACACACTCACACAAACGACTGAATGAACTGACTTTCCGAGAGCCAACATTGATCGATCCCATCTCTGTGTTTGGATGGAACCTGATCTGTTTCTGTTTCTGTCTGTTCCTTCTTCAGTTTCTCATGTGGAGTGTGTCACTCTATCATCAGAACATGATTGTCAATGAGATAACGCACACTGAAGAAGATAAGTTTATGCTTGGAGATGATTGGCTCTTCGGTTTTCTGTCCTCACTTCTCTGTTTTAGTATCGACATTAAAAACGTGGTAGAAAACACTTGAAATGCTTTTTCTTTTTTTTTTTTTTACATTTTGATAACATAAAACCTCAGAATTTGCTCCAGTTGGACTCAGAATCAAAGAGGCACAAATTCCCTCGTGATTTATGTGACTATCAACAAACAATCAGAATCTCATTGCGACTCACTTTCATTAAACGCACTAATTAACTCCATCAGTGTTAGATTGTCCATGCTTCACGATCACGTTAACTGGTGACAACATTAATAATTCCACGCTGCAAATCGATTTTCACGACAGTTTATTTGAAAATGCATCAACAAATGACGATGATGGTTAGAGAAAATCTGAAAGTTTCCTTCTTGAATGTACCTTTTACCTATTATTTTTACTAATGTGATTATATTTGTTATTACAAAAATGTATTTATCATGTAATGTTAAAGGGGTTTTGCCTGAAGAATATTAGCTGCCTTGCTTTAGGGCATTTAGAGGCAAAAAAATCAGTTATTAGTTAAATATGCAACAAAATGATCTCTGCAAAGAACCACGAGAATACATTTTAACCTTGCTCTAGAAGTATTTGTGGGGTATATGGAGTAGTATTAAAGGTCTTGAGGTCATGTGACCTCTGGGTTTCATTGATTACCCTCGTCTGCATCAGAGGGCGGGGCCTCAAAAAACAATCAGATCACCTGGCGGGTGACGTCAATCAAAGGCCTCTGAGGGAAGCAAAAGATTTGGTTTAGTTTCCAACAGGGACCCCCAGTATTAATAATCAATGCACGTCCTGCTCTGGAAGGCAAATTAAAAGCCTTCACTAAACAGCAAACATTAATGATCTGAGTTTCTTTCATGGGGATAATTACTAATGAATGCCAGTGATTCATGCGAACAGTTGCCAACTCATTTCTGTTTATTTGTTAATTTATTACGGTTGATTTGCTTTCTCTGTCCTTACATACTGAACTGTTAAAATGTAAATGAGCTGCATTAACTGCTGACTGACACGTCCCTCATTACTCCAGAGAAACTGTGCTGACGGCAAGATCAGACACGTTTTGTAAAATGAGAGGAAGTCTTTGGACTCTTAAATAACTGATTTTTTCAGTTTAATGTCATGAAGCTGTTAATCATTTATTTGCATGTTTCCTCTCAATCCTTTCGTCTACCCTTGAAAGTCTGGACTCCGTTTTTCTTTCATGGTGACCTCTGTGGCGTCTCTCAGACAGACTCGTTCTTGGAAGGCGTTTTCTGGAGTGTTTTCAGAGCGCACATTGATTCAGATGGAAGGAAAAAAAACCCTGTGGGGACGGTATCTGGTTGAAATATTTGACCCAGTTCAGACTGAAGGTCGAAGGGATTTTATTGGCCTATATTTGGAAAGGCAGAAGCCGAGAGAAGCGGGGAGTCTATTAAAATGTCAGTCTGGCGGTCGGAGCTCGTCCTGTTGGTGCTGATGAATTTCCCAAAGCAACAAATCGTTCGACTTGCAGATCAGACAGCTTTGTGTAACAGCATTTTTTATGACTAACTTTGATTAATGTTGCTGTTGAGTCTTGCAGGCCCTTTAATCTCATTACAATCTCAGTTATATGAAAGAAAACATGATGTATAAACGAATTAAGTTAATGTGACGGTTTTTTAAGAGTTCATCAGCACTAAAAAAAGCTGGAAAACATCAGAAAAATCCCACATTTTAAACTTGATATAAATAAATAAAAAAACATAATTACCCAGAATACAAATGTATGCACTCATCTCTAGATGCAGCAGTTTATTTAAAATTTTGCAGTTTTAAATAATTTCTGCCAATCTGAAGAAACTCATCAGTAGCTCATTTATTATTCTGTCAAAAAAAGAGAGAGTATATATTAATGCTTTTCAAATTTATAACCGGAAATCAATCAGAATTAGTTTTAAATTACTGGCAACCAATTTAAATCAGTTTACAAAACCACACAAGCTTCACGTGTCAGTCTCTGCATGAACTGTCTCAATTTGGGTCTCCAGTCCATCAACTTTCTTTCTCTCTGTCTCTCTCTGGAGAGAGAATGAGGTCTATGTATATATCCATATATAGATAGATAAATATGTAGATATATAGAAAAAAAACATCCATATATTTGATATCTACATATACATATTTATTATATACTGTATGTATAGATATATTATTTGTGCCATGGGAAATGACTCATTTTTAATTGAAACCATTGCCTGTTGTGTTTATCTGGTATAACTGGTATAACACTGAGTAGTTAGGAATAGGAAAGAACATAAAATACATTTTTTCTTTGTGTTTACTGGATTTCTATACAATAAACTTTGATAAAAATGACGGTGCTGCAGCTTTACGCTTGGTTCACACTGAATGCGGAAGCGCTGAGAAGCGGCGCGGGATGAAGGCCGATTCGGTTCAACGCCCTGGTTAACCTACGGTGTAGCGCTGCGATCTTCCACTGCCAGCTCACACAATCCAGCGATTGTTTCGCAAGTGATCCATGTCAATTCCGGCAGGAAGTTAGGCCGAGACAGTCACGAAAACACAGACAATTTTCAAAACATAAACCAATTTTTCACAACCAAATACCGCTATTGACAAATGCAATCACATTATTGTATCTAAGCCGACTGTAGAGATGAAAATAAACGGACACTGAAACACACAATAAACATAGTGGGTGACTACAGAGTGGGGGGGTGTAGTTTTGGGTGTCTGATGTCATAAAGAGCTCTAACTAGCCTCAGCTGAGCAGAGGCGCCTGTCGACCATCGCAGTAAAACACACGTCTGGTGTGAACTGGAGGCTAAGCGGATTCCGCGGACACTCCGCCCTTACGCCGCTTCACAGCGATTCCGCATCCAGTGTGAACCAGGCGTTAGCCAATAGCTGCTTATGTCATCAGTTAGACCAATCAGAAGAGGTCAACGTTCTCACTTCTGATACCAACATGATTTAAATCTCTCAGCTAAAGATTATGTTTAGCATCCTCAAGGATCAGGTTTCAGACCTGCTGCGTAAAAATTGCATGAAATAATGAAACTTAGACATGAGTCTCTGAGACATCAGCACAACCATTTTTCCACTAGATCTCCCATGATGCATCAGGCTAATGTTTCACCGTCTCTGAACTGTCTGTTCTAACAGGTCGCTAATGCTCTTGATAAAATCGGAGGTAAATCATTTAGTTCGCCTTTACAGTCTGTGCTGGAACACAAAGGAACTCTTCACAGTCTTCATGGTGTTTGTTCCAACTCCTCTTTCGAACTGAAGCAGCTGGTTTGAAGGAGAAATTGAATTTCAGAATTCAAGCTCTTTTTTCAAATGTAAAGTTAAGTTTAAATATAAGTAATGACAAAATAAAAATACCAGGATTAAGGCGAAGTGGCCAACAGACACATTTAAAATAAATTGAAATAATGTATTCACTCCAAGAGAGATAAAACTCTTTTGTTAAAGTTAAATTTTTGATTTACACAAAAGAAAATCTAATAAAACTTAAATGTGTTCACTGTTTTTCTAGTTACGGTTAAACTTCTAAGCGTGAATATAATGTTGTTTTTTTTTTTTGTGAAAAATTTATCGAGCATGTTGTGATTATGTACAACTGATTTTGGAAAAACAAAACAATAAAAAAAAAAACACTGTCAAGACCAATATATATAATTTTTTTTCTAGTTTTTTGTAAAATCTACGTTCTGGGTCAGCCTTTAACATATACCTGCTGTTGCAAAAATTCTAAAAAGCACAGCAACTTTTTATTGCAACTTTTAGGAAAATCAGCTGCAACTTTAAGATTTTTTGTGCCTCAATCATAACTACAAAATGCAGGTGAGATTGTGGAGGGACTGTAAATCACACTGTAGTTTATTTTACTTTTTTTTTGGTTGCTGGTGTTCTTTGTAATTTTTGTTGAGGAAAAATAGTTGTTTGATTCAAATTGATTGTAAAACTCTGAAATAGAGAATCTGGACAACTGTACATTTTTCTATTAATGTGTCCAAAATTCGATGTTTTCTAAAGACATTCGATTAAAAAACGTCACAAATATAGTAAAACTTTTAGGAAAAGTGATGATATAAGAAATACCTGCTCAGATTTTTTTATGAAGGTTTTCAGGAAATGCATCCTAATTTACTTTTTTTTTTCTAAAAAGGTTGCAAACAAAATAGTCAAAACACAACCTTTAGGCTGTTGATTTTAACCAAAGTTTTAAAAAGTGGCTTGTCATTAATTAGACATATTCTGTTTATTACTTTATATCATAAATGAGATTTCATTTTCTGTCTACTTGGATGATCTGCCTAATTTAAAAACACTTTTTTAAGACATATTTTTTTATTTAAATATTCTTTTGTTTTTTCTTATTGCTATAAACAATAAGTATTTACACTAAAAAAATAAAATATTATTTTACAAATGGGTGAGATTAAATAACAGCTGAACTCTCTGACTCTCAATTTGATGTCAAGTTATTCTGTAGTTTTCTTTTTTTCCCCAATATATACACAGTATATATATATATATATATATATATATATATATATTTCTTTGAATTACAAGCCGTTTGCATTGTACAATAATATTCAAACTCTGGCCGACTGTTAATGAGCCATTTTCACCAAAATATCAGGAATATTGAAGATTCTCCACAAACGTGTGACAGCAAACCCCATGAAATGACTTTGAATCGATTTCTTACGTTTCTGTCACAGGAACCTCTGAACTCGTGCTGTTATCGAGTCTTGAACTAATGTAAATCAAACACATCATGGGGGGGGGGCACAACACGTAGACGAGTTAATTTCCTCCAGATTTACTCTGTGACATTCATAAATTTGCACCGTACTGCTCGAACTGATGCCACAGTCTCAAGTTGATGCTCACATCTTTGTTTTTGGTTGTAAAGAATTTTCAGTTCTATTTAAACCAGGCAGCAGTGGATGCAGTTTATTTTTTCCTTAAAGAAACAAAGTTGTAGAATTCATTTGGAATTTCCCAATTATAAACCTCCAAAACTCTTCTCAGTGGTTCAAAGGAAACCAGTCCGTAAACATTCATTTTCAACGATCTGCTCACAGTCATGTGTTGTTGTGTTATTGTGATCTGTTGTCTCATTGTTGTGTTGTTACAGTCTAGGGACTACAGATGTACATTTGCAGTGCAATATCTCGTGGTTCTCCTGTCCAAGTCTCTCTGTTTTGCTGATTTTTTTTTTTTTTCATCTGTCATAGGTCAATTCCTGCAATAAACAAATGAGCACAACTGCTATCATCTGGTGTATTTACATCTATCATTCCCTGGATTGAAGCTCATAAATGTACATTTTCCCAATAAAACATATAAATACAATTGTTTTAAAGAATATCTGACAGAAGAATCAAATGACCTGATCAAACTGCTTTCATTTGTGCGCGATGGTAGACTGTGTCAACACTATAATGTTACAGCCCTCCTTTGGGTGTCTGAGGTAAAATATGGAAGCGGCTCCAGAAGAAGAAGCTTTTTGAAGGATTACGCCGTGTTTGTGAAGCTGAGCCCTTTGTGAGGGGTTTTCATGCGCTGAGCGCTGCCGCTAAGCCCCCCCAGCTCCACGCTTGTTTGTGTCAGAAGGTCTGTCCCGCCGTTTTCCTCCCTGCATGTCAGAGTTCTGGGTTTGAAACCCTCAGATTTTGTAGGTTAACTCGTGATCTTTCGCATCACAGCTCAGGAATTGGGTTGAATTAAAATGTCTCGTTATACCTTGTGCTGCGACGATTAAGGTCGACAACTAAATTAATAGTCGATAAGTTGTTACTTTATATTAAATGGAGTCAGAGTGAAGTGAAGGTGAAAGTTATAACAGCATTCTACTAGATCTTTGGACTATTTTGACAATTAAGATTGTTTAGACTAATTTGAAGTTAAGCTAATATTTCAGCTGCATGCTAGCTGTTTTGGCTAACTTAGGCTTTTTTCAGTTTTTTAGGCTATTTGGGCATTTTACTAATATTTCAGCTAGCTATCACCTTCAGCATTTTCAGTCGTCAACTTGAACGGTTTTAGCTATCATTTTCAGCGTCTTCAGCTATTAGCTTTAGCATTTTTAGCTATCAACTTCAGCTATCAGCACTAGCATCTTCAGCGGCCAAATTCAGCTTACAGCATTCACACTAGCTTTATCGTATGTAATGTTATATATCTTGTTTTTAAGTTAGTTTAAAGTTAACAATGGTTAAGATGTGCGCTTTACATCCAGTTTACGCATGACCCGATTAGTCGACTAATCAGACAAAATAATCGGTGATTAGTCGACTATTAAAATAATTGCACTAATACAAAGTAAACCTGCGTATTACGAAACATTTGACATGGTGAGTCCTGATATGCATCACTTCTGCTTCTACTTGGTTGTAGCTCTTAGAAGTTTAAAAATATTGATGGAAAGCAAAATTATTTGTAGATTTCACTGAGTTGCGATCTCAGCAGTGCCCCCTACTGACCTTGTATGGGAGGACGACGGCAGACCCTCCACTAATCCCAACAATCGGCACAGCGGTCTGAGTGGAAATGAAGTCCAAGATCTGAGCCACGGCCTCGGAGCCAACGTTGTCCTCAAACACCACGCCATGGACGCGGTTGGTGGAGAGCGTGTCGCAGATGCGTGTGAGCAGCGCCCGTGGGTTGGTGTTGTTGACCAGCACAGTGATGGGGTTCACCTCCAAGGGCAGGTCCATGAAGTTCTCTCTGCTCAGACGCCCCTTGATCTCAGTCTGGTAGGCGGGGCCGCTGAACACCACCGCCACGTTCACAGAGGGCGTGGGGAACCCGAAGGGGCGGCCTGAACTGCTGTGGGCGTGGCAGAACAGCAGCAGCAGCGGCGGCCACCACAGGGAGTCGCTCCAGCAGCCTCGAAGGACGCCCATCTCAGTCACCTACTGCCTGGAGGGGGGAGAGAGGACAGAGGATGTGAGTGTTAGACGGGAGTCTTTCTATTTTAACCATTGACTGTAGATAAGATCTGGACAGAGTGATGCTGCGTCCTCGTGTTCCAAACAGGAAATGCACTCGGGGGGAGGGGCATGTCCAACGTTAAAAAACGATTGACGGATTTCAGATAGCCCGCTTTCAAGTGGTACAAACTGCAACAAGCTGGCTCCTGATTGGCCAGAGTGGTTGCTATAGTAACTCAGACAGTGTCAGACCAATTACTGCTCACTGACGTCGTGAACATTCTAAAAAGTTGACTAAATTGACTTAATTTGGTTGGCACCCGAACTAGCCTAAAGTCACTCCAGTTCTCATCAATCAGTGGTAGACTTGATTAAACCCCGCCCACTTTTGACTTGAACCTTTTTCTATTGGAGCGTTTCAGTATGTTTAACGGTGATGGACGAGTAAAACTCTTAGAGTAACGAGTTGATGGTTCAGATCTTACTAGGCATTGGTTACATCTTAACAAGCAGAAAGTTTTTTTGAAAGTATTTTTTTTCATTAACTCTGCAAAGTGTCTGAAGTACAAATACACAAAAGAGACAATATTTAAAGAATTAAAAAACATTTATTTGTTTCATATATTTGCATGAATACATTTTTTGGGTCAGGCTCTTTTGGAAGTTTTTCTGTTCCATCAGATTCTGAATTTTTTAAACCTTTGAATTTTCTTTCTGAATTTTTTTGAACCCTTGATTTTTTATCGGCAAATGTTATGCCCCGAAATATTATTTTACATCTTAAATATTTGGTAATTTTATTTTTCAGACTTAACATTTCGATGGGCCAGAATTTCTTTGGGACAAAAGTCGCCTTTTCCATCTCATTAGAGCAGCTGGTCGGCACATCGATTTCTAGCCAATCGTATCATGACAGCGACGTGACGGGGTAAAAAAATTCAGAAAGAAATCTTAAAGGTTTAAAAAATTCAGAAAAAAAATCAATGGTTTAAAATTTTAGAAAGAAAATTCAAAGGTTTAAAATAAAAAAAAATAAAAATAAAAAAATGTAAAGATTAAAAAAATTCAGGAATTAAAGCATTTCAGAATTTTTGTTTTTTAATATTACAAAGAAATCATAAAAATACAAAGGTTTTAAAAATAGGGATAAAGAAAAATTAAAGATTTAAAAATTCAGAATCTGGAAAAAGTGTCCATAGATTTGTTAAGATTTAGAAAAAAAAAATAGAAAAGAAATCTTTAACAAATAAAACCTAAGCTTTAATTCTTGTTTGAATTATGTTTTCAACGTAAAGAAAAAAAAACAGTTTTAACCGTTTTAACTTAAATAGCCCACGTTCAACTGGTAGGGACGTGACCTTCCAACAGCCTCACTCCTGATTGGCCAGAGTTGTTACCATAGAAACATTGGCTCTGACTCTGATGAATCCATGTTAACTGATGATGTCAGGATGGTGAAAAATGGCGACTGAACTGACTTCATGTGGTTGGAACCGGAAGTCAACCATTACTTTATGGATGACATCATGTTCAGTCCAGTTCTCAGATACTGTCAGTAATTGCATCTCCATTAAGATTTCCTTTTTTAACCCTTAAATTTCCTGATTTTAGAGCCGACTTTAAGAATGCCTAAAATCCAGATGGTGGCCGAGTTTTCCTCTGTGATCTGTTTAAGAGTTTGCGTTTTAAAAAGTGCTAAAGTGGTGACGGACTTGCCAAACCTCGTTTGGCGCTGTGACCGAGCTTTAAGGTCGCGCGGGGAACCCGGCACCTTTGCTGCTGGTCGCTGCTCCGTGTCCCGGGCTGCTTGATGTCACCGAGGCCGTGTGAGAGCCCATTAGCCGAGCCCACAGAGGTATTTTTAGATCTTCCTGCATAATGGGGCTGCAGCCGGGCTGTTGGATCTCAGGGCGGCAGCTGCCACCCTGCTGTTGTTGTACTCTGCGGTCCAATCCAACAGATGGTGTCCAATGTTTAATGCAACAAATGGAGAACACGAGGATTTAAATTTTTTGTCTCGTGACTTCACTTTGATGCTGTTACTTAATTTTGCAGCAGCCCACGGCTCTCAGACATAATCTGTGCAGGTCCTCGGGCAGGCTTTTCTCTGAACTGATTGATCGTCTTTGTGCTGGAATTATGATTTATCGGCTGTTTGGGAACTTTACACGTGCTCGACTTTCTTTCTGAGCAGCCGAGTGTGGCTAATGGACATGACAGCGGTTGCTGACTGTTAGCCATTTGTTCTTGTTTGTCAATCGTGATTCTTTTGCTGTCTGGAGGGTCATGAAGGACCCGTGTGACTTCAAACCCTCCCAGCCTCCTCCTACCGTTCACACAGGGGTTTGTGTTGGCTGTCAGACAGACTTAAACTCTGTTAAATCTGTCCCCGCCGTGTTCAGGCTCTGAGCGAGAGCTGCCACTGGTCCCCCGTCACAGAGATCTGATCCACTGTGTGATGGAATCCCACAGGGGTGAATATATTGTAATCTCCTGGTAATCCCTGCCGGGCGTCACGGCCCGCGGCTTGATTGTAGTGTATAAACTTATCAAAAGATTTGGCTGCTATAGCTGTGTGAAGCTGCAGTTCTCCTCCTAGAAAGCTTTCCAGGCCAACAGGCCGTGAGGGAGCGGGCGGCCCGCGCCGCCGCGCCTCCTGAATACTTATCAGGTGATTGTTTTTCCCGTCGTGTCATCTCCTGAAATCCAAAGACACGACATTGCTCAGTTCAAACATCGTCCTGCAGGTAATTCTGCCGGTAGATTGTGTTGTTTAAGCCTTTGTTTGGATGTTTACCCCCATGGTGACAGGGTGATCCCTTCATTAACATAGCTCAGTAGTGGGGGGGGGGCGCATGTTCACTGTCAAACACCGTAAAACTGCAAATGGAGATCAATGGTGTTTCCGTTAACATAAACAATAGTTTAAGATTCAGTGAGAGTATCAGACATTTAAAGGGCCTAAACATGAAAAATCTATTCTTTGAGATTTTAAGTGTTTTATGATGTTTATTCTTCACTATAAACAACCCAAATGCAATATTTTGATCCATTCACGTATTTCTGAGTATTCCTCTAAAACCTGCACTCCCTGCAGGAGCCCCTCCCATACCCACAAAAATGAGCGGGTTCTCATGAAGTGACGTAGACGTTGAGAACGGCTGCTTCCAGGAAGAGTCGCACAAACACACAAGCTAGCGGTTCGTGCACAGCCGGCAGTCTGTGGAGTTTGTGTTGAGATCCAGTGTAGCCATGACTTTGTGCGGTGGCATACGTCAAAAAACATTCTGGTGAGGAATCTGCTCGATCCTGAACAGATCTGAGAACGGCACAAGCAGATGAGACGACTGCAGGAAACGGAGCAGACTGTTTCCTGGTGGAAAAGTGAGCAATAAATCAGAAGAACTGGGTTGAAGATGGATTACTGAGCAAAGACGGAAAGGTTGATCTGCATGAAAGCAAAGAAACTTTAGCTGCTAAGATTGTTATTTGTCCCTTAAAATGTAAAATGTTGTATCCTTACCAACAAACAACAACCATGTTTGTGTGAATTCTCCTTCATCCCAGTTAATACTAGTACTAATGATAATAATTAAAATACGTTTCATTGAAGAAACACCTTTCAATGTACCTGAGGACACTTTAGAAATAAATGAATCTGATTCTAATTGAGCAGCAGGTAAAAACTATTTAATCTGAGCTCTTGTTTGGTCATACCTTTTTATTTTAGTCACAGGGTCCCAGTTAAGCAGAATGAACTACTGTGGTAATATAACCCAACATGTGATGTCCGCGCATGTGGACGCCAGGTCTTAAGCTACATTCACACCGGAGGGGCGTCAAGTTTCAATATTAAGTCAATGTGAAGACGCAATCTGAGGTCTGGGCATCAGGCGCGGCGCATCAACCAATCAGGGTCGAAAAATACATCCAAAATGGCGGCTCTATGTGAGGATTTTCGTCCTGTCCGGTTACGGTTTGGCGAAGGCGGGAGATACGCCATCCTGCCACAGAGCTGGATCGACCGCCATGCTAGCCAGGACCAGCAGATGCCCAAGCGTCCGGCAGAAGTAGCGAGGTCTACTGCCCAAGCTGCCAGTCTCTGAGCAGCGACGATCGCTATGTTAGTCCGCCGGCGGTTAGCTGCCCGGCAGACGGAGAGCCACAGTGGTTGCCGTTATAGCTCAAGCAATTGCTCTGGCTAAATATCTTCCAGTTTTATTTTTGATTTCCCCCTCTCGGGTTAATGCTCAAACTAGGACACAGATAGACGGCAGTAACGTTAAAACAGCCGTCATCCGGGTGCTGCTCCTGCAGTAAATGGTGAAGTTCATCGTACTGCGAGCGTCTCTGAAGAATCTGGTGAGCTCAGACACGGCTCTGTAGAGCTCTCTATAAACCATAGAAACCAAAGCTCCTCGCTCGACATCATCCATGCTTTCCACGACGGGTTCAACAACTAAATTGTGACGTTGATTTGACACATTTAGGAACATGAAATCACCATTTTGACGGGTGTTATATTGATGGATCTCTGCATTAGTCTTAAAATAACATTTTTAGTGATAACATTTCTATTAAACACAATTTTATACATAAAAATACAAATCTGGTACATATTAATGTTATAAATATCAACAGGGACCAAATTGAGACAGAAGATCAAACATTTCTGGATAATCAGATATAAACAGCGTAAACACAGTTTCTTTAAAGTACGACTGGAGTTTGTTTCTGAGACCAAAAATATGCAAAGAGACAGAACGACTTCACTGCAGATCCAACACTCCAAAAAGTTGAGGAACATTTGCATTTAGTATCAGAAACAATGATGTAGAAAATCAATATGTAGACAGTAACTGTATTTATATTGTATTTAAAAACAGTATTTTACATGTTTTCCACTTGTTCTGCTTGTAGATTTATTTTCGTTTTTCCATGAAACTTTTTGTGTTAATTTCCATGTGAATATGTATTTTCTTCAAACAGAATTGTTTCGATCATCAGAAACCATCTTTGTGGGGGTCGGCTGTCATCAGAGCGTCCTGAAGCGTCCGCGCTCAGATCAGCGGCGTGTGAAAAAGCGCTCTCTTTTTGCTACTCTGACTTTGAGGATCAGGCGCCGCTGCCGGCATGTGCCGCTCTGTAGATTCTGCATAGATTAGGCAGAATGCAGATGCATGGATTATTGTGACAGAGTCTGTGGTCGCTCGTTGTTAGCGTGCTGCGGAGCGTCGCTGTGAGTCACTGTTTTCCTGCTGACGCAGGAAGTGGAACCAATTACTGTCCAGACCCTGCAGGCCTGCTGGTGTCTAACTAGACTCCTGATGAAAGGACTCCTGTGTTTTGCAGTCATTAAACACTGTAATCACTCTGGTAAATATTTCTGAACTTTTAATGGAAAAAGACCGGCTTTAAAACAGTTTTTGTTTTTTGCCTTCAGTTCCTTTGGTCCCACAGCGCAGCCGTCCTGCTGACGGACCCGACTGTTGTCAGAATTCTTCTTTCACCTTTGAGGGGAAATTTGACCCCACCACAAACTCAAAAACTCACCAAAATTCACACACACCAAGTACCGGGTAAAAATGAATTCTGCCCCCCCTTAGTAAGGCTATGGCTAAAGTAAGACAATGCGGCTCCTTCTAGGTTTTGATCAGTATAAAACGATCCCAAACGGCTCTTTTACTGTTAAAGGTTGCAGACCCCTGATTTAGAGACTTTGATCTATCGCCTCCTAACTGTCGGGCATCATAAGCTGCGTTTCCACTGACTATGAAATTGTGAAAACTGGATTTCCAATGATAAATTTGGCAAATGGAAACACAATAATTTCAAACATTTGTGCTTGGAAGTGGTGGTTTAGTCATGTCCAAATTTACCTTTTTGAAAAACTGTAATGGAAATATTTTTTTTTGTTAAGAGTCACATGACCAACAGCTGGATACCACGCTCAGCTGCACAGCGGGCGCCACCAGAGGTCTCACAGCATCACAGCTCAGCTCATCATGTGGAGCTATTGTAAATCACCAACCACAATTTCCCAGAATCCCCTTCATCCGTAGCCGCTCCCATGTGGCTCGCCGCTCCGTAACCTGATTAAGACACCGACGTCTCCTTTGATAGATGATTCTAGACTTTCAATAAAGTTTTGTGTATTTGTGTCATGGAAACGCAGCTACTGTGAATCTACTTGGAAAAAAATGTTGGAATTAGAAGTTGTAGATATCGAACCGTGTTCGCATGACGGCCCAAAAGTAGAATTTCTCTGTTTCTACAATATGACAAACAAAATAAACATATTAGAGATGTGGGTGTGGTTAACAAAATCCCCTGTTGTCAAGGAAACCCAAAAATTGAACTTTTACAGATTTTTCTAAAAATTACATCGACTGTTCATCGCCCACCCAAAACCAAAACATGAAATGGTTGCTATGGAGATTAAAAACTGTCATGAATGTATCACATGCAGCTCTGAAAGGGGCGGGGGGGCTGGGGCAGGTAGCAGCACCTCAGCCAGTAAGGGGGGGTCAAAGGGGGGTGGAGGGCGCCTGCAGTAATACTTCCTGTTGCTTTACTTCTGTTTTTTGTTTGCTCATGTCTACAGTTGGTTAGCATCAGTTTAAACAACAATCACTGTGGAAGTCGCCCTGCATTGAGTAGATAAATAAAAAGGAGCAAACAGCCCAGAGAAGTTCTGCTGTTTTGGGGACAAAAAAGCTTTTAGTGCCAAAGGAGAAAACACGGATCTGTCCTCTCTAGTGAAGCCTCTGGCTACCGTTCGCCACTTGTGACTTTTCGGCCTTTCCTCCCATCACTTCCAAAAGTCAGTTTGCATCCAGACTGAAGTGAACCTGCAAATGAGCAGAGAGCCTCATTCTAACGGGACCAGAATTCTACCGTTTGCTCCAGAGATCCAACACATTCTCATCCTGATGTTTGGTCAGGATCCTCCGACGGTTTGGGTGTCCCCAACTGGTTGTTTTTTGACGTGCTGTCTGCTCCAATTAAATCAGGGATCGCCAACCTCCAAGCTGCAAAACGGTACTGGACCAGAACCAGTACCCTGCAGTACCAGACAGTGCCAGAACCATGCGCGTCCGCTACCAGACATGGTACCAGTTTGTGGACCAGGTTAGGGTACCGGTACTGGCCGTGGACCGGGTAAGGGTTGTAGTATTGGTACCAGCCGCGTCCCGAGCACTGGACCAGGACTGATTTGTGGACCGGGTTGGAAAAGAAAAGATGGGGACCATGCCCTCAATTAGGGGGCCCTCAATCAGAGGGCAGGGTCAGAGCACACTTCATGCCACCCCCCAGGGAGCAGGGGTCCAGATCTACCCATCACAAAGAGTAAAAGGAAATCAGAATTGGGTACCGGTACCGGCCTCGTCCCAAGGACTGGACCAGTACCCAGCGAACATTTCAATGTGGGCCCCATATGGTTTACCTTTGGGCTAACCAGCCGCCCAATGGAAAGCATATGAGCGAACAAGCTACCTGGCGGACAGTGTAGCAAGTTAGCGAGCTCCACTAACCCACCGAGTCAGACCACTGAGTCCCCACTCAGGCCAGTGTGGGCAAACACAGGTGGGGCCACCATGGACCCGCGGACAAACCCACCATTTCAGCCCAATGATAAACCATATGGGGCCCTCATTGAAACGTTCGCTGGGTACCGATTTACTGACCGGGTTAGGGTACCGGTACCACCCGCGTCCAGAGGACCGGTCCACATCCGGTACTACGTCCAACAAAACGCCCAGACCCCTGATTTAACTCTTGTCCTATCTCAGGTATTTTGATGTTGGGAGTGGGGTCATCTGGACCCCACAAGACGGCACACTGAACGTTTTTTTATCAAGGACTTTTGATTTTCACTGGTGTCTGTGGCGGACATAAAATCCTGTCCGCCTTCATCCGCATTTGTCATGGGATGGATAACATGTCAATGTACGGCTTGGGTCATCTGGACCCCATAATGTCACACCAGCACATCAAAAAGTGAGGAGTTGGGGACAAAACATCAAAAAGTGACGAGGACGAGTCCTTAACCAAACGTCAACATGTGACGACTTGGGAATGAGAGTTCAGGTGAACTTCCACTCCAGGTGAGGCAAAGTATATTTTTAACGTTTTTTTTTTAATGATTGAAAATATACTTTATTGTAGTATATCTCGATATATATCATTATTGAGATAAACTGTTTTTTCCGTGTTGCCCAGCACTATTCACAGGTACCAAGCGACTAAAGCAGGTGTGAGCAGAACCAGCACCGAGCCTCATATTTGTTCTGTAAGCAAAGATGTTGACAGAAGGTTTTTGAGCAGGAATTAGAGCCTGACGGCAGCACATGTTCAGATAACAGCTCCTGGCAGGGCTGGTGTCGCGTTGGCAGGTTACAGCGCCTCGTTCTCATTTTCTAAACATATTTTTATGTCTATTTCTGCAAGTGAAGGAAAAGCACAGAGAACGAGGAGAGGACGACTGGTGTCATGCTTCTGAACTTTGAGGCTCTCGCCCTTTGATTAAGGATCAATCCGGATGCGTTTATCTCCCTCTAGTGGGACTTCTACTGGAAACAGTTTCCAAATCTGGGGGTGAGGGGGGGTTAGGTTTGTGGTCATCTTTTCTAATGTGCTGTAAAACTCTTCCTCTGTCTTTTGAAGCTGCAGGAATGTCTGCATCATCACTGACTTCAACCATTTCCAAGAGTGAGGGTTGGATTTCCTTCCACCTATTTTCCATTTCTCCTTTCACCTGAATGCAGGAAAATTCCCAATCCAGGATCATCCTGATCCATTGAACTAATCTGAGGATTCATGAGTTTGATCCAAATGAGCAGATTTTTAGTTTTATTTCAGGAACCAAACATGTATTAATGATTAACTGATCACTAATCCTTTGACTTCTCTGGAGTGCTAGAGAAACAGGTTTGACTCGTGAGTCTAAAAATGGTCAGGTGTGTCGGAGTGCGCCTGCAGCTGACTTCAGCAGCGGCGGGAGCTGCAGGAGAGCTGCGACTAAAAGTCACGTCAGTCACTGAAGCTGACGTAGAGCCGCCTGAAACGGCAGCTGACCTGCAGGGAAAAAATAAAAATCAGAAAACTGTTTCCTCATCTGCTGCAGCAGATCTGATGATTTCGACAATTCAAAGAATCTTCTCCAAAATATATAAAACAAATGTTTCTAACCCACAAATTAAAGGGAGAATTTTTTTATCAATTGAAGATTTTGTAAATGTGTTTGTCTCAAAACGTTCTGATTGGTTAATTAGCTAAGAATTTATTTATAAAATCATCTGTCCAAAGGTGAGATAATTTTCCAGTAATATGTAAAACCTTTTTTTGTCTTCTACCATTAGTGTAGCCATGAAGCTTAAAATAATGATCATTTTGATCCAAGTAACTTCCTGACCAATCAGGCCTCAGCTGTGCAGTTTGTCGCTGGTTTTACTGCTGTATAATCTGTGGAGATGCTCTAGTTTACTCACATAATTTAGTTTCATAGCTGAAGAGGGAATATGTAATGGTGCTCGTAAAAGAAAACAAGCTGTAAATGTTTCTGTGGATATTAATATTCAATATTTTCTCTTTCTAAGAAGTTAAATCAGCCAAAACGAGGATAGAAATGAAAATAATTCAGTCATTTTCTTTATGAAATGCTTAAAATCTTACAGCTGCTCCACATGTCCATCAAACCTTTTGCTGGTTTAATTATTTCACAGCCTCGACAGTAAAACCGTTTCTTTTGTTTTCCCCGGCTCGTCTGTCAGCTCCCGGCTGCAGATCCGGACCGATCGTTTGGCATCAGATTAAACCCGCTGCACTTAATCCAGATCATAAATAAAGCTGCATCTCTGTCATCCCTGTTATCCTCGTCTGACCTTTGGAATGTGTTGGGAGCAAAGTTAACCTGAAACCGGCAGAACCGGGACAGAGACCGACAGAACCGAACCGCTCCTTTACTTTTCTGAGCCTGAACTCGCTGCTGCAGAACCTTCAGTCTGACGGTGTTTAAGAGACGACTTTCTTTGACTTCATGAAAGGATTTGGACACAAATCTTTTTGCAGATTTTGTTTTAGCTGCTGCATCATTTTCTTCACTTTTTTTTATTTATAAAGCAGATAGAGGATCCACTCCAATGAAAACTGTATTTTTAGTGTTTTTAACATGTTCCTGTGGCATTTTTCTCATGATGGACATTTGTAAAGAAAATTATTCCTAAAATTGCATTTCTCTATATTTTTTATTGGAATGGAAAATTATTTATTTCAAGCAATCATAGCAATAATAACACAAACAAGATATTCATACCAAAACATTTGAACATAGGATAATTTAGCGTAAATTTGATTGGAAAGTGCTCACACATTCACCAAGTAATTAATGCAAATATTACTCATACCTGTAAATAAACATTTTCTTTTGTATTTGGAACAGGAGACAAAACTATTAACTCCTAAGATTGTCACAAGTTCAACAGATTGTTTGAAAGGGAGGAAGAGAGTTTATATAATCCCAATTTTCCATTTTCTGTACCTGATTTATCATTATCCAGATGTTAGTTTCCGATCAAATAAATACTTTACCAACACAGATTCAGGTCATTAAGAACGTTTAAGTATCAATGAATCACATGACAAAGATTAAGTACATAATGATTATGCAAATACACATAACTGTATTTCAGATATCATCAAATACAAATTAATTCTCAAACATGTGCAGATTATTTGTCATCAGAAAAATAATTATTATAAATCACGTTTTGGGAATCAGTGGAGTGATGGAGACTAATTACTTTAATCTTCATCAGTAGTTGATTTAGTACTTCTGATTCTTTTATTATTATTCATATTATTTTATTTTATTTTATTATTTTAAATAAAAATGTTTATATTCTGCAGATTGTGCAAGGTTGGTTCATTCTTCTGTTTGACAGTCGTTCTTCTGGCTTTAACAGTTTATAAGTCCTCTTTGCTCTAAAGTCTGCAGACGCGTTTGTGAAGGTCTGTGTCCTTCTGCAGCGGAAAGCTGAGGTAAAGTTGTGAGCAGGTCCGAACTCATGGATGAAGATCAAGGTCACAGATGATTTTAGAGATAGCAGTGGATCTCAGGCGCCATTAAATTGGACTCTTTCACTTTTTACTGCATTTTCAATGCAGCTTCGTTGACCAAAGCAGCTTCAGGGTCAGATGACCTCCACGACAAAAAGGCACGAGCAAAGAAGCAGATGGAGGTAAAGGTTAAATGAAACTAATATTTTAAAAAGTTGAATTATTTTAAAGAAAGACGAGGAGCCGCAAGAAAAAGCTGCAACTACCGTATTTTGCTGCATTTTCAATTTCTTCAGTCTTTCACGTTGTTGACAACCAGAACTTTAGTCTGTTCAGTGGATCTTGTGGTTTAACAAAGGTCCTGCTGCCTGTTACTCAAGAGTTTTGAAGTGTCTTACTCTCCTTGAGGATCCTGGCTTGTTCAGCAATCTCAGAATTCCTTCTGGTCCGATGGTCATTCAGATAAACAGCAGATCCTGTCAGGTTTTCCCTTCGCTGCATCAGAGTTAGCTTGTGTTTCGTGATCGGTGGTTTATTTGTCCTCTCTCTCCTGGGAAGTGGGTGGCAGATATCGATGGTATTTAGATCCAGGGAAACCCCTTTAGACTTGAGAAATTATTCCAATTCATGTTCAACATCCTCAAAGAATTTCTCATCAGAACCAGAAGCCGTGCTAGCATGCTCTTTTAGCAATGCTAGCTACGTTGGCCCTTGACTTTGCCTGGGGTTTGACCTGTAATCCAGTGAGGATTAAATTATTCATCCCGGCTTTCTGTTTCTCCTCATCCACTCGTATCTCCAGAAACTGTGGTCATGTTGCTTGTTCTGGACTCAAAGTCATCTGATCTCTTCCACCAGCTCTAAGAGCGGTGCTAAATCGCTTAGAGGTCCTCAAGGTCTCCGTCACTTGCTTTTCTTCAGGGTCATGACCAGCTTTCTTTTTTAGCAGAATCACTCTTTGTTTGCAGTAAAATATAAATAACAGATGATAACTAAACAGACTAAGCTAAACTGGGCATCCTTCTCGGAATCTCTTCAACTCCGAGATGTGAGACGAGCCGGAGACAAGGTCCACGGCCAAGACGAGCCGGAGGGGAGGTCCATGGCCAATATGAGCCAGAGGCGAGGTCCACGGTGAAGGCGAGCCAGAGGCGAGGTCCACGGTGAAGGCGAGCCAGAGGCGAGGTCCACGGCCAACGCGAGCCGGAGGCGAGGTCCACAGTCAAGTTATTCAAGCTATAAACTGACCAATCAAATGCCTAAGTAAAAGTAGGCGGAACCTGCTGGCCTCACATCCAATGTTCCAAACGTTTCACAGATTTCGTGTCTATGCTTTCAAGTGATAGGGGTGTGGCCTTTCAAAAAGCTCACTCCTGATTGGTAAGGGTGGTTGCCATAGAAATGATGACCCAAATGACATCTGGCTCCAACATGGAGGCATCCATATTGCAAAAAATGGTGACTGAATTGACTTCATTTGGTAGGACCAATTTCTATGGATGATGTCACACTCACTCAGTCCAGTTTTCAGATACAGTCAATGGTAGTGTCTAGATGACCTTGTATGGAAAGAGACGTCATCAGTGTGTTAACATGATGATCTGTCGTCTCTGGTTCAGCTTGAGTGTCAAATGGCCTGATGCCAAACAGACGGTGGGTCGTTCTGTCTTCCCCTGAGAGAAGCCGACGTTGTCGTCCTGCAGTCTGTTCAGGGCACACACCTGAGAGACTGCTCAACATCGCTGGAGCTCCTTAACCCCACGGAGAGGACATCATTATCATCATCGTCATCATTATAGACTCCATCAATGACTGCTTCTGAAGGACAATGTGGTGTTTCCAAACAAACCACGTCTGTCATGAAGGTGAAGACGAGAGCAGTCTATACAGACACTGCAGCCCAGGTGGGAGAAGGTCAAAGACAAGGAAAGCAGGTGGACTTGATGACATCTTGTGTCACCTCAAGTCCTGTGGAGAACTGTGGAGCACGTTTTTAACCGGAGCTTACAGGTAAGGGTGGGATCAAAGCTCTGGAGGACTTCCTGTGTGGTTCTAGTCACAAAGACCTCATGGAGACTTACACAGATCCTGGATCAACTGAATATGAGGTGTGGATCCGCTGCTGTTCACTCACTGCATCACCATCAGGGTGGTAGCATCATCTCTGCGTCATCGTTCTCTAACATCATCTCAGAGCTTTAAGGAACAAACTGGACAAACTGAAGTCGACTCTGGTCTTTCTGAGAAGATCCTGGACTTTGGTTTTGCTCTGCAAGCAACAAGATCCCGTTTTACTTCTTGGTTTGAGCTGGATTTGACAGAACAGTTGGAACCACAGCTTCTTTATCAAAAGTCAAACGGCATGGAACAGCATAAAATGTAAACGCCATGAATCAGAGTTAAAAGAACAGAGTGGGGCTTATGGGTAAGCAGCACATCCACTGCCTATTCTGTGAGAGCCAGGGACTGTCTGAGGTCCTGAGGTGCTGGGTGGGGGCCCTCAGGGGACTGTTGTGACCCTTTGTCTTCACACTTCTACTCCGCAGACTTCAGAGGGCTGTTTTCTGCCGAAGTTCTCAGAGGACTCGATTGTTAAGCTCACGAATGACGAAGCGGAGAACAGAAGCCGGACGTGGACTGCAGTGAGGAGATCTGGATCCTTAACAGAAGACCAGAGATGGTCAGCATCCAGGAACACTGGGAACTACATGAAGAACCTTCTCTCTGCAGAACTGATCATCTCTGCAGCCAAACACACTTTGGAGAATTCTTCAGGCATCTTTATAACTGTGTTTACTTTAAATTTGCATTGATTTGTCATGTCAGGAGTTATATATTTTATTTTTGTCCTACGGTTGAAAGAGAAAGTTTGTGAACCCTTTAGGAATGTCTTTTTTAATCTCACTCTACATCACAGCCATACCGGCTTAAATCACACCAATTTATGCTTTTATTAAACACAATCGGGTGTCCAGTTTATGCAGTAAACCATGTAATTCCAAAGGGTTCACATATTTTCTCCTGCAGCTGTTTTTGCGTTTCTTTCAGCTAACTCCTTGGGACCGATGGAGGTATTCCTATTTTTCTTCTGAAAGAACACCCAACTTGTAAAGTGATTGGACGCATTTCCTTTCCAATTTCTGTGATTTAATACAGATTAATGTCCTGGTTAAATGAACACATTCAAGATTACATAAAGAACAGAATGTTTTGAAACCAAAATAGTTGAAAGAGCTGAAGATGTCACTCCAACTCACCCCCTCACAGGACTAAATATCGTCTCCATCTGTCGTTCCAACGGCTGTTTGGTTACTTTCAGCCACAGATCAGGTTTTTCTTTGGATCAGATCTTCTTGGGTCTCAAAGGTTTTCCCAGGGTTCAGTAGGTCTGCTCATTGGAAAGTCTAGATCTGATGGTTCTTGCCCCACACTTTGACTGAGCTCTGCAATGGGAAAACCCATTCGTTTGAGTTGGGAATATAGTCAAAACCAGAAGAATCAAAATCTTGAAGATGAACCTTGAAAGTGGTTTTATTTGAGAGTCTGTCACAAAGAAGGATCTTCATCCATCCGTCCCTCCAGTTGTGCTTGAGAGCCTCTCCAGGTCTTCATTTGTGGATGATCAGGTGATGGATTTGAACTGCTACCTTTGATGTTTTCCTGATGACGTCGGCCGACATTTGAGCGAGCTGATGGTCGTCCAGGTCTTTGGAAAGTGGTTGTTGCTTTCTTTCCTCGGTTTCCTGTTTTCCACCAGTGTCTGCTGTTGAAATGTTGAGACTGGAAGCATCTCAATGTCCACTTTGTCCATGAAAACCGGGATTAAAGCCTTTAATTCCTCTGTCAACATTGTCCTACAATCAGCAGCTGATTTAGGATGTCTGTAAACGACCATTCAAATGATTCAACAGAACAGTAATGACTACACCTCTCTTTGTTCTCCTTTTCTTAAATATTACATTAGATGATGACCTAATCCGGGGGGTGGGGGGTAAACTACGGCCTGGGGGCCACATGCGGCACTTCAAGCTATGTAAACTGGCCCAGAAAACTATTAATGTTTTATTTCAACTGTATTTCTGGTGTGCTGATGATGCACTACAAATCCATTAACCTTTGTTCACGTGGCGTTGGAACATTTCCTGTTTTTCTGACGTTCTTGTGTGTTTCCTGAGTTGGACAGTTAATTCTCTGATAACTCAAACACCACATGAACGCAGAATTTCTCTAAGTTTGCGTTTTTCCTTTATGGAATTGGTGTAATTGTCACAAAAGGCACAGTTTTGACTTTCCAAAAGTCTCCACTCCGGCCTGAAGCGCTCTCCCTCGTCCCTTTCCTTTGAATTTTTTCGGGCCCTAGTTTTATTTAGATCTTTAGCTCAGACGGTAGGGGGAAAGAACAGAAACAAGAACCATCACTAACGTCACAGTTCAGGAGAATGGGCTCAAATCAGGATCAGCTTAAAGTGAACGAAAAAAACAGATTTTTTTTAATTTAATAAAAGGTTAGAAACTTAAAACTTGAAATAAGTCTTTAAAATTGAAAAAAAAAAAGTTTTTTGAAAATCTTAAGTTTGATGTCTTCATGGTGATTAGATCCTTGTTTTCATCCTAATGCTAGACTTGTTTTCTATGAAAGCTTGAAAGGTGAGAGTTAAAAATGAGAGAAAAGGTTAAAATCATTCATCTGTAGAAAATGTGTAGTGAGGAGTCCTCTCTGTCACCCCATGGGAAACATGTCATGGTGGCCAATGAGCTCAAAGCTCAAATTATTTTTCAATTGGTAATTTTTACATTTATAGTTTTTCAGTTTTCACTATTTTTTTCCCCAAATTTTCAAGATTTATTTCAAATTTCTCCTATTTCTTTTCCAAATAAAACAAAGTCAAATGTTCTTTTTTTTTCTTCAAATTTTCAAGATTTATTTTTAGCTTTCAGATTTTTTTTCTAAACTTTTTTTTTTATTATTTTGCTTTTTTTCAGTAAATTTTCAAGTTTTTCATCTGTTTTTCCGATCACTTTAAGCTGATCCTGCCGCTAGTTTCATCGAGTAGCTGCACTCTGTCAGCTCCTCAGATTTCAGCTGGGGCTCGGCTCCAGTGTCTTCAGCTGTACACGGCATCAGGCAAGAAGGTTAGAGAAGTTAAAATCATTCAGATCCAACTCTATCAAAGGTCAACAGACAATGGATTGAATGTGTTTCCAGTTTTCTCTGGTTCTAAAAGGTTCTTGCTTCTCTCAGAAGTTGGTACCGTCCTTGGAACCGTCTGCCAGATTCCACACTCTGGATCAGAATTCCTGTAACGTCTGGCTCTTCACAGCCGGTGTGCCCCCCCATCCCCGGGTCCCTAAACCTGTCCAATGATTCACAGCTCTGTGATGAGGATGATGGATGGAAGTCTGCCGTAAGAAACCGTGTCTGGCAGCGCATCGCGGCGAGGAGCGCCCAGAGTAAAACCCACAAACCGCCGGTGATTTATCCGCCTCTGCTGACCCCTGGAGACAGTGGACGTCGGGCGCGCTCAGACGCCGCCGCTTCTGTCGCACACTTCTGCTGTAGGGCTGCAGGCACAGTTAAGGCATGAACTCTGCTGACGTGCCATCCGTCCGTGTGAGATCTCAATAAATCCTCCATCTTTACGGACGCGTATGATGACCTTGGAGAGGAGATGAATGCAAAACGGGTTTCACATAAATATTCCCATGCTGCCGTGGGACTAAATGAAAGGAGCGATGATATTTCTGTGCATTAAAGGATTATATTATCCAGGAAGGCTGGAGCTGAACTGGGCAGCTGGATTTATTGAATGTGTTTGAGCAGAGCCCTGATGAGCAGGTTTTAAATGCCACAGAGGACCTGCAGCTATCTGCTCCGGCTTTATTGCACTTCAGTCTTTGAAAACCCGTCCAGCTAAAGCTCCTTCATCAGCATGTGAGAGGAGTCTTCATGTCGCACGCCGGGCTGCTGTGATGTTTGGATTTAGGGCAGTGGAAGTGTGGGATCCTGGTTTACGCCATCAGCTGACATCTCGTCTTTACACGTCCCCTCCAGCCAGTCGGGCTTCATTCTGCTCTTCTTAAAGGATCTGGAGACAAGCATCCTTATTGATTCTTAAAGACTTTTATGTGGATTTTTTTTATCCCTGTCCTGTTTATCATTTTCTCTTAAAATGAAACCCTGAAGGAATTAATTAAACGTTCTGCCATCAGTTCTCCAGAAACACATTTTATTCTTCAAACTGATTTTTTCAGAATTTTGTAACTTTTTGGAAGAAAATCAAAAACATGATCTAAATACCAAATAATGTTATCTATGTTGAGTGTTTTTGTATCTCGTATATGATGAATACCACTGTATCTTAACAGTTCAGAATGGTGGTGGCGCTACAGTGGTATGGGACGTCAGTCACACCTAAATGGAGGGGCCTCTGGTCACATACAAGATGGCGCCGGAAACGATCTCTGGACGGAAGTGGAAACCCTTTCAGAAATGATACTGATATCCTTAAATACTTTTCTGGAGTATAAATCACACTTTTAGAAGAAAAGTGTGACGTTCAGTAAAATCTTCCAAACCTAGAATAACTAAAAATACTTAAATAAAACAACACTAATATTTTGATCTATAAGAAAAATAAGTTTAAGAGGTAAAGAATCAGATTCTCTTTAAAGTTTGTTTTGGACAACAACTCTTCTTCTTCTGTCAGTAAAAATACTCAGATGCAGCGCCCTCTAGCGGTTGTTAGAGGAAATGACAGCTAAATAACAACTGATGTTTACTGGAAAAATAACAAATATATAACCCTTTTGATGTCTAAACAAACACACAAATCAGTCTCTCCTGAGTATAAGTCGCACCCCAGAACTATGAAAAAATATACTCCTGAAAATATGTTTATTTCAAGCAATCAAGCAAAAAAAATAATTCATGGACAATGCAATCAACCATCAAAAGTCTGTATCCATAAAGACACGTCAAACAGACCCACAGGGGGAGGGACTTCCGGACATTGATTTTCTGTGTGGCCAGAATCTCTTGCGTTAATGTGGCAGCTGACCTGGTGAGATGGTTATTTTGTCTTCTGGTTGTTCTGGTGTTTGATGCGTCGCAGATGATTTCTAAGGTTGTAATCTCAGTGGAAATCACATTTGGGACCCGCTTCCAGGGTCATCGGATCCCCACAGCTGTGAGATGGTAGGCGGAGCTCAGACATCCAGGTAGAGGAAACTTTTCCTCGTCCGCTTCAAAAGTAGACTGTTGAGTTCTGTGATGTCACTTCCCTTAAAGACTCACTCCAATTAAAATAGGGTTTTTTTCACATGTTCTGGTGGCTTTTTTCTGATGATGATGGACATAGATAAAGGAAATTAACCATAGAGTTGAATTTTTGAGCAGATCGTATTTGTGACATAGAAAATGTGCTCCGCCCTATTCTGATGCGCCCATAGATCCATGAACGTCTTTGTTTTCCCCAGAATCTGGATCAATATTGTAGGCTGCGTAGCTCTGATATTGGTCGCCATTTTTGTTGCTCCGCTAATATTAGCTTACGGTTGTGAGCTAGAGAGGACAATAGTTGTGAGTGCTCTCAGCAACAGGAAGGGAAAGTGGGGGCGGGGTTATTCCAGACAGTCCCGCCCACAACTCAGAGGTGAATTTCCAATGAACTTCTGCCGCTCTGCAGAAACTATGTCCTAGAAAATGAAAAAACTGCATCATTCTGGTAACGCTTTGAAAATAGATCAAAATATGAACCAAACAAGAGTGTTTCCAGACTTTTTAAGGGGCTACAGAGCCAAAACGATAACTCTGTCAGCCAAATCAAAATGGGAAACACAACAAACGTCAACCAGAACGAGCAGATGGAAGGAATCCGGATGGAAAGCAATCCTCAGATTCTTCACAACACTACAGATTGTTACCAAACTGCCAGGAAAATATATCCGGAGACAGAATGGACGCGTACATGCTAACCACTCCCATGGTCTTTTGGCTTTGTTTAGCTAGAGATATTCTGGGAAAGTGTAATTAAAATAATTGAAGGTATACTGGGCTACATAATAGACCCCCAAACCTTTGTACTGGGACTGCTACCCAAAGGTGTAAACAAAGAAAGAGGACCGATATCTTTTAAAGTACCAACCATTGCTGGTAAAAAAGCTGTAACAAGGACAGATCAGAAGATGATGGGAGAGGGACTTTAAAGTCATTTCCTGCAACAGCTGATCCCCGTCAATGACCTGAATCCTTTCTGAGGCGCTGTCTCTATGACCCAAACCCAGAAAAGGGTTCTGACGAAAACATGGATTTCGGTTGCTCTGTTTCTTGTTCCATCAGAATAAAGATTTTAGAGCCCCAAACGTCTGCCGTGATTCAGGTCAGTGGTTCTGCTGCGACCCGGACCGCCCGACCTGGCTGTAAGCCTCGACGGTCCGGCCCTCGGGCGCGTGTGCGGCCCAACGTAAAGCGCAGATAAGACCCCGGTTAAGCTGAAACCGCAGAAACCCCCGCCGATCCAGCTGTCACACATGCAGCCGACCTCTGACATGCACACTCATGTACACACACACACGCTCTAATCCACATATGAGCATACCACTTTGTTCATAATCTGTATGTGTCTGTGGCTTTACGTCGCTGTCAGGCCTTCATCCCTTTAGTCTCCGCCTGCATGTTTGAACCACAGCTGGAAATGAAACAAACTATTGTTTTGTAGAGGAGACTCTGAAATACAACAGGCCCAGTTTGAAGGATTTTTAATCATTAAAAAGAGGGTCAAAATAGTTTAACTTTCACAGAAACATCACAATGTTAGCTGATTTATTTTAAGTTTATATTCTTACATTCACTGTTACGGCCCCCATAGGCACACCGGCCTCAGGCGAGGGGGAAGACCCAAACGGGGACCAGAACATATGAAACCGGACACCAAGAACACGAGGAACACAGTTTAATGACAAAAAGAAACTGTATCCTGTAAAGCAAAAAAGAAATGATTGTGCTGGTTAAAAAATAGAAATTCATAACAAAGAGATTAGAACTTTGGCCAAACAGAAAATAAGTCATGGAGACTGCTGGCCCAGCCACCCTCAGAGTCAGTAACTCGCTGGCTGCCCAATAAGATCCAACCAACAAAAAGGAACAAAGCAAACCTTTAAATACAGACTGCCAAGATCCAACCCCAAACTAAAATAACAAACCCCAGCAGTAGAAGACTGCTGATCAAATAAAGGGGGGAAAGAGAACCAAACAGAGCAACTCAAAGACCTGCTTCTCCGCCTGCCTCCTGGTTGACGGCCTCCTCTGGCTTAAATACCTGGCAGGTGCTGATCAAGATCATTAGCTCCACCTACCAGGTGGGCGGAATGACACGTCAGGATGCAGAACACCAGCAGACATTCACCCAGAAAGGGATCTTAACTCATTAAAGATTAACACAAAAACGTTGACCAAAGCAGCTTCAGGGTCAGATGACCTCCACGACCAAAAGGCACGAGCAAAGAAGCAGATGGAGGTAAAGGTTAAATGAAACTCATATTTTAAAAAGTTGAACTATTTTAAAGAAAGACGAGGAGCCGCAAGAAAAAGCTGCAACTACCGTATTCTATGGAGTATAAGTCACTAGAGCTAAAAATGTCTAATCAAGACAAAGAAAACAGTTTATAAGTCGTTCTGGAGTATAAGTCAAACTTTTAGGAGAAAAGTCTGACGTTTCAGAATGAATCCGCCAAGCCCAGCGTAGCTAAAATTAAAAAAATAAATAAATAATGTTAATCTTTTCATCTGTATAAGAAATATATCAAAGTTTGAGGAAAACAGATTCTCATCCATGTTTGTTTTGGACGACACATCTTCTTCTTCTGCTGTCAGTATCAAACACGGATACTCAGAAGCTGATACTTCTGTCAGTAAAAATACTCAGACGCAGCGCCCTCTACTGGTTGTTAGAGAAAACAACAGCTAAAGCGCTACCAGTGTTTACTTGGAAAATAACAAATAAGTAAGCCTATTTATGCTTAAAAAAACACACAAAAAAGATGCTTCTGCATATAAGTCGCACTCCTAAACTATGAAAAAACTTATACTCTGGAAAATATGGTACTAAAAACAAGTTAAAAAAAAACCTCTTTGCAGCTCAAATGCCAGCAGATCTCCATGTTGGAGCTTCTTCACATCCAACCAGATTTTCTGAAGACTTGTAAAAAATAATATTCAGGTCGTATTCAGACTGGACACATTTGGTCCAGTTAAAGTGAACCAGAGTTCGTTTCCCCCAATAATCCAGAACAAGCAAGCAGACTCTGGTTCAGGACCAGAACCGCTGCCTGACCCATCTTAGGAGGTGGTCTCGGTTTGTTTTCAGTCGGACTGAGCTTTGGTTCACTATGAGATTCCTCAGTCTGAATACGATCCGTTCCAGAAGCGAAATAACTGAACCAAAACGGTCACCGTAGCCGGCCATTAGCAGACAGACGTGGTGAAACGATGCAACAGCAGCTCCTTGAAATGTGATCAGATGAATGCAGGCTCATAAAAACAACGTTGAACCTGATACACATTGATTCTCACTGTTTTCCCCACAATCTTTATGTCACAAACACTTCTTGGCATCCTCGGTAAGTGCCTTGCAGCATTCCTCCACCAAAGCAGTAGTGAAAAGTGTTGAATCTGATGTTGATACAAACACTCAGAATTGATCAGTGAAATAAAAGGTTTGAATAA
The DNA here is from genome assembly GCF_002922805.2 of Oryzias melastigma. Classification (NCBI taxonomy): domain Eukaryota; kingdom Metazoa; phylum Chordata; class Actinopteri; order Beloniformes; family Adrianichthyidae; genus Oryzias; species Oryzias melastigma. The sequence goes on from NC_050519.1 coordinate 404,740, forward strand.
GTACGGTGGCCGAGAACTGCCATTGCAATAAAAAAAAGAAAAGTAAAGGCAAACAAAAAAGGAAATTGATGAAACAAATGTCTACAAACAAAAAAGAGATTTCAGCAAAAATAAAAAGTGGACTGTCTGAATACTATGATGTTTCTTTGTGTTAGCAGAAGCTAACAACAAACCGGCATCATCCGATTTACCTTCAAACCTGAGGCTAGATGGTCTAAATAGATAACATTCTTAATTGGTGACATTGAATATCTTCACTTACTTTCTCGACTCTTTTCAGATTCACACTGCCGGTCCACTTCCGGTTTGACCGTCAACAAAAACAATCCCTGATAATCGACTTCCATCGTAGCTTTCTTGTTTGTATCATTTCTTTCTGCTTGCAGATACTTTTTTATGTTTGCTGTTTCGTTTTCTGTTTTTTTCTGCGATGGCAGTTCGTGGCCACCATAGAATAAGTCACCTATCTTGACAAGTCTGTCTCTGTCATCTGTCTCTTTATGTTTCGACCCGCCCCCAAATCTGTTGGCCAATGACTGAAGAGATCTTTAGTCACATTGTTCTGTTTACAAGCTTTGGTCCGGAACAGAATTCTCCAATAGATCCCAGTTTGAATACAGGCCAAATACAAGGTTTAGGACCAAATTAAGCAGAATCGGTCCAGAACTAGTCATTTTTCTAGTCTGAATACATCTCAGACTCAGAAAGATCCCAACAATCCTCTTAGGTTTCTTTTAAAAATGATTCATGTTGGATTTTGAAGAAATCATTTTCGGATGGACTCACGTTCTCAGAAGCTCTTCTGAGCGTTTGCTGCTTCCTGCTGTCTTTGCAGACACTTCAGAAACGATGCAGGTTTGACTCTGAGGAACAAAACTCTGGATTATGTTTGTGATCTGAGGATCATGGAGAGCGCTGAAGATCTCAGAGATTTGGACAGTTTTGGTCAAGCTCCTTCAGAAATCTGTTTGAACCTTTTTGTTCGTAGGAGACGATGTTTGATTTGTTCTTTTATAAAACGACTAGATTGTTCGCTTGCCTTCATTTTGTTCATAGTAGTTGGATTATAATCTGTTGTACCATTTGCTCTTCAATGAAATTCCTAAAAACCCGGGATTTTGCCGATCATTTGTCAGTAATCTGGATTTATCAGACAGATTAGAACATAAATGTTCTGTGTGTCCGTCATAATCTGAGGCGTGTGGAGATTCAGTTAAACATCAGATTCCTTTAAACATTGAGGTTTGCTTGAACGTTTAAAAGTGGAAACGGTTCAAATCCCTCAGCAGGAACAATCAGAGCGTGTCATTTTCCTCTCTGCAGATGACGTATTGATCCCCCCATGCAGAATAAATCCGATCCAGAGATGTGAAAACGTCTGAAACTCGTCTTTTGGGTTTTTTCAATCATTTCCTCAAAGTCTTTGCTGCCAGTGTGTCTTTTTGGAGGCGTCTTTGTGACTCGGATGACCTTTTTGGCTCGTTTGAGAGCCAACCTCGGACGGGGGAGGGGGGGCTGAAATGTGAGTGGACATGAGAGGGGGGGGTCTTATGAACCCCCAAATCCTGATGTTTACACGCTGTAGCCTTCAGCCGAGGCTCCACATCACTTCTCTCTCTGAGTCAAATTAATGTTTAGACACAAAAAATGTCATTAACACCCCCCCTCCCCCCACGCTCCAGGCTTATTTATGAAACCTTACGCAGCCACATGCTAAACTGAGGTCTGTCAGACACCTCAGTGCGCAGACGCCCCCCCCAGCATGTCAGCCCTCCCTCTCCGGAGGGACGGTCGGCGCTGGAGGTGTGAGGAGCGCCGCTGCAGCAGGAATATAAATATGCTGGAGTCTGAACCGTAAACTCGACGAAGAGGAGCAGCTCGCATCTTCAGCTGGTTCTTTAGGACACCTGAACATCCCCCACATCCCCCAACCCCCCAAGGGTCCAGTTTAACTCCCGTCCCAGGTTTGACCTTCACTAGAGCCTTATCACTTCTAGTGGATTGGAAACAGAAAATGACGTACATTTGATCTGTCGTTTACGGAGGTCTTCAGCAGGAGCTACTGGATCGTCTGGTCTACACTTGAGGCCCAGAAGATCTGAAATCCTTTGAAACCGCAGAGAGCTGATCGTGAAAATTTGACAAATGTAAATAAATGTTCAGTGTGTAAATATGTGAAACTTGTTTTTTTATGCTGCAGAACAGCTTTAAAACGAGACCAGACAGGATTTCACGGCAGATATTTATGATTGTTGCAGCAGCTTTTGTTCAATGTTGCAACAAAAGTTGTCTTTTTTTAAAACAAACAAAAAAACTTCACATTTTCATATTCCAACTCTTCTTATTGTGACATGTGCATCAATAAAGTGCTGCACCATCACCATGAACAACATTGTTTGGCTTTCATTTCAGATGAAGTTGTTGGAAGTCCTGGACTTTGGAGAGCTGATCTGGTTTCTTCTGTCAGTAATGATCTGTTCAGTTCTGAGGATTCTCGGGTGTCTACACAGGTGAGTTCTGGAGACGGTTCTATAAGGAATCATTTCCTTCTTTTGTAATACCAATAAAAATGAAATGGTTCCAGATTTTACTTGTTTTTGTGTGAAGGCTTTGTTAGCAATGAATAAGACATTTTCAAATGTATGCAACTTAAATTAAACACTTTCAACATGTTCAGGATATTCGCGCTTTGACTTTACTTGTGAAATTTTTGCATTTTAAGCAAATTTGAAATTTTACACAAATTTGGGGATTTTTTTCCAGTGATTCTTCAAATATTTGCATTATTTATTATATTTGTGCAAATTATGCAGGTTTGGTGTCAAAATGTTCAGCACGTCAAGGACATCGATGCTACTGAGGTTTTTGACGCTAATTTTGAGTTTAGTCAATATTTTAGCAACATGCTAACGTTTATGGCTGATTCAGCATCTATTGAGGTTTTTTGGGCGAATCCTGAGTTAACCCATAAAGACCCAAACTCGTTTTTGCTTAAAAATAAAATGATGCTGAATACACAACAAACCAAGTGGATCACAGAACCCATCTCGGATATTTTTCTGTTACACTGATGTCACTGCTTTCTTTTTTCTTTTTTTAGTTATTTTGGCACCTACTGAGGATTTTTAGGCTAAGTAGGAGTTAAGGTAGTATTTTAGCAAGATTATAGCTTTTTTTGGCTAATTTGGCACCTACTGAGGTTTAGGGCTAATTCTGATTACATACCTTCATGAATTTTAAGTAATTTTCGCAAATTTCGTGATTTTTCAAGAAATTCCTCAAATTCTTTGTGCACTTTCCGCAAATTCTGCAACTTAAAATCCTGTAGCAATTTTTAGCATCATGCACAAAGCTTTTGCATTTTCAGCAAATCTCTTCAGGAATCACAGTAAATTCCACATCATCTTCAGGAAACAGCTTCCTCATTTTCAGTGACCACATTTAGCAAAAAACGTTAACACCAGCATTATCGCAGGGAGTGCAATCTTTTCGTTGAGTGATGTAGTCTCTCTGTCTTTCCCTCATACTCGGTTAAAGTAGCGGACCCCTCAGAACCGCACCTTTTCAGCACCCCCCCCCCCACAACTGTTAACTGTCAGCTTGCTCAGCACAAACACGTTTGTAACAACCGTTCACGAGCAGCTTGAAGATAAAAAAAAGACAGAGAACTGAAGAGTTCATAAAAAAGAGCACGGCTCCCAGAAAGGAGTCAGAAATGTTCACAAAGATACGTCGTCACCCATGACTGTGTTCACGGATGAGTGGTTCATTGTTAATTAGTTGCATTTGTTAATCTTTGGGATCGAAACATGGTGAAATCCGGGAGGGACTGATAGAGATTTCTTAGAAACTTTTTGCATTCATGCATTTCCACTGTGGGGAATTGATCAAACCATTGTGAAGTTTGGGGCTTTTATTGTGAAACTCCTACATTTCCAGAATCTTTATGTTAAATCAGTACAGTCCTGTTTTTAATTGGATTTGGGAAACATCTGCTTACAATTGCTTTTCATTTGATACCATTAGCCAAGCGTTGTTTGACCACGCCCACATCCACCTTTAACCACACCCCCGTTATTTTTGTTGATGTTTAAGAGACCATTTTTGAAAATGGCCAAACAGTTTCTGCCCCCCTTCCCATCTACCATTAGTTTCTGCCGTGGGCTGTTATCACCTGGCTCTCCAGAATCAGATTGATGGTAATCAGATTGATGGTAATCAGATTGATGGTAATCAGATTGATGTTAATCAGATTGATGTTAATCAGATTGATGTTAATCAGATTGATGGTAATCAGATTGATGGTAATCATATTCGCGTTTGTTTGCTTCATTTCTGCTATAAACATCGGGTTATTTTTTCCCGTCCTTCTGTTTTCAGGGATGAAGAGTTTTCCTGAAAACCTGCGTCTCTCGGAGCTGCTCGTTTTGGCGACTCGCAGTCACAGCTGTGGTTTCAGTGTCTTCAGCTGGTCATAATTTCATGGACGCGTTGGAATGATTCGGGAAGTAGAAGCCGGCAGCTTCAGGCTCAGTTTCAGCCTCCAGTCTCCTCCTCCTCCTGACTGTTTGTGAGGAAAGGTGAGTAAGGGACGCCGGTAAAAAAAGTGCAATCTGTGAATACATCAGCTGTTATTGATTAGCTTCTGCCCGACTGTGACGTCCGGCTGCAGATGCCTGTTTTACAGTAGGATTGCAGCGAGCCGGCTCCCGGTGTCACGCTCACCGCCGTCCCTGCGGATGCTGGAATTACTCTCACACACGTAGATCCAATTACTGAGACCGGGATATGGTTGGCATAACATAATGAACAGCCATTTTTCACCTGCCTAACTGCTGTCCCCCCCCACCATTCACCACATTTATTCAGTGGAAAATCCAGGAAACTTATGAAAACAGGGATTTGATGAAAGAGGAAATCACTGAAGGATGTTTTTGGAAAACTGAGAGCAGCTTTTCATGGAACTTTTTTCCAAAAAAACCTTGAATATCAGAATAATTCTCTTCTGTGGATTCAGTGTTTGGGTCCATGCTGACAAGAACTTCATGATTAAACCCCAGCAGTGAGCAGCGGCATCACTGCCGCCTCACAAATCATCTGCAAATGTTTAATCAGGGTCATAAAAGCTCGATTTGAAGCTTTAATGGAGCCTGACAGAAAAATCTGTTCAGGAACAAAAAAACCCAGTCGCTCGTGAACCGTTCCATCATTTTTGATGCTTGAAACCTCGTTCAGCTTCCCGCCTGCATTCATCTGAAACAAACCAGCAGCTGTGACACTTTTCCCTTTGAGATCTGTCAAACTTTCAAAATCTCTCCTCCTTCAAAATAAAAGCAGCATCTTTTCAGCCTGACTGAAGCTTTCGTCTCAAACTCTTTACAATGACGCATCGTTCTCCTCTGATGGTCCTGCCGGAGCTGAGAGCAACAGTCCGGCAGGACCTCCTGTCAACACCTCCCTCGGACCACCACAGCCTCCCAGGTCTTCAAAGCGAGGCGTGAAGGTGATGCTGTTACCTGTGTCGGCGATCCACATGCTCGTCAGCGCTCATCCCCTCTGCAGGGCAACAGCTGTTTTCCTCCTCTGTCTTCCCGTCTCCCTGCACTTGTTTGAGTCTATTTCCGTGGAAGTGACGCTGGGATGCTCTCCAGCACTTTGGCAGAAGGTCACATTACAAAAAAGAGGAGGAGGGAGCAGGAAGAGGTGAGCAGCAGGAATGTGAGAGATTACAGCTGAAGTTGAGACGGCTCCGTCAGAGGAGATCTTTCAGGCGTTAGGAGGAGCGAGCCTGCTCCTTCTGGAGGGGGGAGGTAATCCTCTGCTGTCTGGAGAAGGGCACCTGAAGGAAAAACCTCACAACAGGATCTGAAGTGGGAGCGGGAGCGGCTCGCCGCCCTCCCCATCACTCCAATGCCGAGGGTCCGCACCTCCCGCCCCATCTGTCACTGATCCTGCAGGGTGACCCCCCTCCGATGCAGCCGCTCCATCAAACTCCGAGGAAGCCCGGGATGGGGCTGTCGGAGTCCGGCGACAGATGGCCGGCTGGGGGGGCAGATGTGAGTCAGCTGCCAGAGTTTGGAGAATCTTGGACAAAAAGCGCCTTCCTGCCTGTTCCCGCCTCAGCTACACTTGTTGTCCTGCTGGTCTTTTTTTAATCTTGCTTGTCCCACCTGCACCCCCCCGGTCCATCAGGGCTCGGCGTCTCCGGCCCGCTGTAATCCGGACTCCTACATTCCATGTCACAGGAAGGGCTTGTGAGCTCTAATCATTATGTAGTAAGGATTTATCCTCGCGCCCCCTCCCTCCCTCCTCTGCGCTCCCTCCTCCCTCGCTCTGCTGCCGGAGCTCCAGCCGTCCTTTCAGTCCCGTTCAGTCATGGCAGCATCCTGCCCCCCCCTCCTGTCAGGGGTTTGCCCCCCTGTTCTGCAG
>NC_050519.1:411296-412673 GCF_002922805.2 Oryzias melastigma
TCCTCCAGCAGTGAAGATCCATCCATGTTCATCTTTACGTTCTCCAGCCAAGATTTCAGATGGGGGGGTTAAAATTCAAATTTAAAACTCACAGTTTTGTCTCTTAAAAATCTAAACTAAATGTTGCAAAAAAGCACAAAGTGATTTGACTTACAGACTGAATCCAGAATGAAAACAAAAGAAAACTGGAAAACTGAAGCCAGGTTCATTCAGTAAATAACCACTAGGTGGCCTTTGACTTCCGGATTGAAGCCTGGCCTACTGATGGTTTGACTCTTTGGCCCAATCTGAATTCTTCCCTTCCCGTTCATTTATCCCTCCAAACGGAGAGTTATGAAAACAGAGTCTCATATTTCAGACGTCACTTTCGTTCGATGACATCATCAATAATCGCCGGTCTGCTAGCTTTAGCGCCGAGCTGCCAGCGTTCGAATATACATAACATCAGTTTGATCACTTTAAAAAGGTCGTTCTACAGTCGATCAACCGGTCCAGTACCAGGATGTGGAGCGCACCAGTACCCTAACCCGGTACTGCGTCTGGTACTGAGTTAGGGAGCTGGTATTGGACCCGTCTCGGGGACCGGACTGTGTCTCGAGGGGTCGCGGACCCTTGATTTTATGAACAGCCAGCACGGCAAAACACGGCGACTTGGGGAAACCCAAAATGTCAAAAAGTGACGTGGAGGGGATGAGAATGACCTGTTCAATCGTGCAGAGACGTGTGATCAGGTTCATGGCTGATTTACGAACATGTGAACCCTACAGAGCAGCTGATTCACCTTTTGATTGACAAAAGCTAAATTGTGTTGTTTAAAATTTCATTTCAACATTTTTCTTCTGTTTACAAACTGTAACCAAAAAAACTCACCAAATTTGCTATTATTTTCTTACTTTGAAAACTCAAAATGTAAATCTCGAAACTTTTTTTTAGTTTTAAATCTTTTTTTTTCACTTTCAACTCTTTTTTTTTTGTTTTCAAATCTGAAAATTTCAAAATTGAAACTGAATAAAAGTTTTGAAATTGACATTTTTAATTTTCAAACCTAAAAAATGGAACATTTGAAGCTGAAAATAATTAAGTTTGTTTTAGAATAGCAACAAGTTCCGGACATTTGAAAGTTTTTTGTCCAAAAACATTTTTATTTATTTTATTTGGGTTTCAAATAACATTGGCGTCAATTTAGCTCCGTATTCAGTGCAGATTGAGAAACACTCTTATATAAATCTCTGCTCATAACTCTGGATAATGAAGTGAAGACTCAGGCGGTAAATGAATGAAGGCCGAGCTTCTCTGAGCTTCTCTGAGCCAGCGTCGCTGCTGTGAACCTGCTGCAGCTCCGTCTGACCTTGAGCGCCGTCCAGGAGATGTTCTCTT
>NC_050519.1:412752-422056 GCF_002922805.2 Oryzias melastigma
TATTTTACTTAATAATTACTTAACTCAAATCCCACTATTTACAGTGTGCCGCATCAGCCCAGAAATCTTTAGAGGGGTCAGACCGAGATCAGCCCGCCTCGAACAATGGCGTCTGTCTGCAGGTGACTCATGCACGTCTGCTTCAATCAGAAACTCGCCCGTAATTTCCTGTCCGGTTCTCGCTCGGATTTTCAGTCCGAATTTTTACCTTTCAGCACCAGAAAGCTGCGGTTTTCCTCAGGATCTTTTCTGTGAAGGAGAACGTCAACAGACAGAAGTTCCTCTGTGGTTCTAAAAAGTTTCCATTCCAATAAACGGATGCAGGCGGGGCTTGTGCAGCTTTTCAATGTTACACAACCAAGTCAGGCGTAAATGTGTTGGTGAGGAAGATATCTAATATTCATGACTACTTTTTGTTTAATTTAGTTGGAAATATTGTGTTTTAATTGCTTTAGCTGAAGTGATTTACACCCACAAACACAGCGGCTCGCACCCCCCACCCCCCACCCCCCAGCCCTTCTATTTTTAGTCATTTTCATTTTCACATCCATGGAAGTTGGCTTCTAAGAAAGATATTTGCTGCTGCAGTGTGAAGCTCATCTCCTTGCTTTAATAAACGTGCTTCTGTAGTATCAGAGCCGTTCCTCATCAGAGGAACTCTGGAGGATTAGCTTTAAACTTCAGATTGTTTGTAGAAGTAAACATGGAGCCAATTACCAAACACATTTCTTGTTGTTTGGGACATGAAAACAGACCAGATTGTCTTTTGTATCATCAGTGATTTATTTAAAGAGCGTCTTCAGGCTGCAGATTGTGACTGTGGACAGGAACTCTTCATGATAAAAATGGAAGAAAATATGTACAAAATATCAAAAAGATGAAGAATATAAAAGTTATTAAGAGTTTGAAACCCCAACAGAACAAAGAGTGGAGAAAAAAGTGTGTTTTTCTCTGTTTTCTACTGAAAAAGTTTGGTCCATCATGCTCACCATAGAAACACTTCAACTGAAAGGATTCATGAAATCACATTGATTGACTTTTAAGAATTGATTTTCATAATGGAGCAGAAAATAGAAGGAATTCTGTTCCTGACAGACCAGTTTCTTCCTTTTTAAAATGTTCTTGTATCATCCACTCGTTACCTGTAATCATCTCACCTGTTTGAAGGGATTGTCTGCATAAAGACACCTTGTGACCCTCCCGCTGTCTTAGGCACACTGACGTTGGGAGTGGGGTCATCTGGACCCCAATCGAGAGCAGAAGGGTTAAACAGTCAACCTCTCCTCCATGACCAAAGAGCTGTCAAAGGAATAGGATTGAAGCCCTGAACCAGACTGGAATCTACAACAAGCATCTTAATGACAAAAGAGTTGTAGAAATAGAATAAATACCAGATTAGTAAGGATCTCCCTCCACCTGGAGCTCCACAAAGATCGTCCTCTGTGTAATAACTGCAGGAGTTCTTCACAGAATTAAAACATGTTTCTGGATCAAAGTCTGTATCTATAGTTTGGTATATTTTCTCTCCTGTCGATGTGTGCAAACGGGATGCCACATCTTTGTTGTTTTCTACTGAAATCTATCCAGATCTTTCATTTCTTTGACTGAAATGACTTTTGCTTGTTCAGATGTTTCATTTAGTTTAGTGAAACTTGTTGTCCAAGTTTGTTGTATTTTTTTTCTTTTCTGAGAAATCGTGCTAGAAGCGTTTCTGCTTTTGGTGCGATGTTGAAATGTTTCTTGGTTAGATGTTCGTTTATGTAGACGTTTGCTCCTGTCAGTTTTCGTCCTTCCTTCAGGAGGACATTTTTATACTTTCTATTTGAGAACCGCATTATTATTACAGATGAGTTCTTTCTGGTTTTCTCTGGGCGGGACGGCAAGCTTCAATGTCGTTGTTTTTGACAGAAATGCTCTTTTTATGCAGGAACACTAAGACTTGATGGTTCTTGCTCTGTCTGTCTTTCTGTTTCCACCAAACCTGGTGGAGGTGGAAGCATCATGGTTTGGGGCTCCACAAATGGGAGAGAACGACTGATCCATAGGAAAGGAAGGACGAATGGAGAGATTCTGGTAAAAAGCTCCTTCCATCAGTGAGAACACAGTCAGGTCAAGACATGTTTATTCAGAAGAACATTTAGTTTGTTTAAGTTTATTTTTTTTATTGTGTCTTACCTTGATATGTGTATAACTGGTAGTAATTTTGTATTTTCACTTTTGTGAAGCACTTTGTGATTCTTATCTGGGAAAAGTCCAATAGAAATAAACATTTACTTACTACCTTACTGAAGAGAATGACAGGCTTTGTCTAAAATGTTTTGTTTGATTGCCGAAGAGAAGGGTGATCTCAGATGTAAAATCTTCTCAATACGATCATTTAAGACGATGTGTCAAAGTCAAGGCCCGGGGGCCGGAACCGGCCCTCCAGGTAATTCTATCCGGCCCTCCAGATCATTTTATTTTATTGATATTAATGACCCGATGTTATGTTCGCACATTTCTAACTTGTATAAATATGACAAAATATATTTTTATGGAGAGTAAAATATTGAAAGTTATTTAAGGTTTAAGTTGATTTATTCTGGAATAATATTCCTGCATTTTTATTATTCATAATTATGTTAAGAAGTTACAGTTTTAAGGTTTCAAACATTGTCATTCTGTTAGCTTTTTGGACAATTTTGGCATTTACTAAGATTTTTTAGACTGTTTTGGAGTTTAGCTAATATTTCAGCTACATGCTAGCTGCTTTGGCTAATCTAAGGTTTTTTTTCCAAGTTTCCTTTTCTAGGCTAATATTAGCTAATATTTTAGCTGGCTATGGCCTTCAGCGTTTTTAACTATCAATTTCAGCATCTTTCGCGGCCAAATTCAGCTTACGGCATTCACACTAGAATTATAGGTAATGCTATATATCTAGTTCATAATTATGTTAAAAAGTTACAATATTAATAATGTAGTCTTAGAGTGTTCAATAAATGTTTATCCTGTTCGTCCTTAGGTGTGTTTTGGATTTTGGCCTCCTGTGCGATTGAGTTTGACACCTCTGTTTTAAGACATTTACAAGTGAGAAGAAATTTGACTTTTTCAGTACATCTGATAAAGATGAAGCCGTTAAATGTCGTATTTCACATGTTTTCACTTGTACTGTCCAGCAGAAGACCTTCAGTGTTGGTCAGATGTTACCGTCACGGCGGTGTGTTTGGGATTTTTGGACAGACGAGATGGATTTTTTGATGGATCATTTTTGTATCAAAAACTTTATTTTTGTCCTTTAAGAGAGAACACAAACCTTTACTTCCTGTCAGAAGTTTAAGAGATCTGTACCTGATGAGGTACTATCGCCCCCTTATGGCTGGAGGCTGTATTACCAAGATGATGGAAAATTTCTTTAAATATTGTTTTATATTCCATAGACCATCAGTGTAAACTGTCACTATTAAACATATGAAATATCCAAACATCTTAAAGAGGGAAAATAGTTTGTTTTCTAATCATCCATTTCTGTTTCTGCCTGTTAGTTCAGCTGTTTTTTTTCCCCTGTTCATCATTTGAAGCAAAGCTGCTTTAAATGTTAATTTACTGTTTATGCAAACATATTCATGGAGTTTCCATAAATGCACTCTGAATCCTAAGCATGAATGTTTATATTCTTCGGGTTTTGATGGCATTACTGATACTGTTGGCCCTATTTTGATGTTTTCCATTAAAAATATGAGCACAAGTCTTTGTCATTGGAGTGGTTTTCAGCTTCTCTGGACATTTGTCGAAGCGTCGACTCGATCTGCATAGACTCCCTTCGCATCCTGTCACTGCGGCGTTTATGGCGCTCAGGCTGAGCAGGTGGGCTGGACAGGGAGGCGGGCACACATGTCAGAGCGGCAGCAGAGGGAAAGCGGGCATATGCTCGCGCTCGCTGTGGCCTGGCCTTGTTGCTTCAAAGGACAACATGGCGGCAAACGCATCTGACCTCAAATCAGACCGCCGCAGCGGAAAACCAAAGGCCAGCCTGTGTCAAACCATTCTGACCTGAACGTTTGCAGGTTTGGGAGAAGCTTAAAGGCCGAACTGCTTCCTGAGAGGGAAGTTTATCCAGTTTGTCTCCGAGTATTGACAGGTACCATCTCAGCTTGAAATCCAGCTTTGACTTCTGCTAACCGAGGCGCTCCACGTCTCCTGAGTCTCTGAGTCCAGCGGAGATGTTTCTGGAAACACATCAACGCCTCGACAAAGACTAGGAAACATCACAAACCATGAAAAACGTCTGACAAAAGGATTCCATTCAAACATTATTAGGAGTGTTTTGAAACATGAAGTTTTCTCCGTGTTTCATCCAAGTGACTTTTCTCCTTTTTGGCTCTTTAATGGATGAACATTCACCCCCTGATGCTTCATTATCTTTAAGAGTAATGAACGCAGCAGTCAGCATCAGTGTATTGATACTGTCTGCCAGACTGCTGTGTTAGAAGCTCATAGATACTCTGATTTTTCCACGTGTATTTTATACCGAGCAGCAGTGGATGCAGGTTATTGTCCCTCATGTCATGGTGGCCGTGAAAGTTCTGGTTCTATCACCATTTTTTTGCAAAAGTGAGTTTCTGTGCATTCATATGATACTGTTTTTCATTTTGGCTCAGTATTATTAAATAGAGAAATTGCTTTTAAATGTACATTTTGACAGTTAGTCACACTTAAAGCTGTAGTCCCAACTGCCCGTAAAGGTAGAAATGGGCATAAGTGAACCCGTAGAGAGAAAATGTTCATGCATGTTGTTTTTTATGAGCAAGCTGCAGGTGAAAGGTCGTGCTGGACGTAGTGGTCGTACTGGACACTTCTACAACGGTAACGGTGAAGTAGGTGAGACACAGGCGTGTCGTACAGTTATTTTACTAAATTAAGCCAGAAACGTGCAGCCTGTACAAGGAGCACATTAGCGCTTAAATGACTGATTGATTTGTGCAGATAGATCCGTGCACTGGTGGAGTACATACATTTTTGTTTTGCCTGCTGCTGTAATTCAAATCAGGACAGTGAATGAAAAACAACATTGAAAATTTGGGATTGTAAATTAGAAAAAAATTGAAAGCAGTTTTAAACTCAAAAATAAATATTGAAAACTTGAAGGAATTATTGAAAATTTAAAAAAAAATAAATACATTTGAAACTTGAATTAAAAAACAAAACAAGACTGTTATAAATTAAAAAAATGTTTATTTGTACTTTCAACTTATTTTTTTAATTTCTCATTCTTTGCTTTCAGTTCTGTTTTAAGTTTCAATTCTAATTGAGTGAACAATGAAAAATTAGGATCAGCTCAGCTGAAAAAACTAAATAACTCTGAATTGAAACTGAAAGCTTAGAAATTAAGGGGAGATTTGGGAAAGCAAAAGCAAAAAAAAAAGTTGAAAATTCAAAACAGGCTTTTACTAATGGAAACATTATTTTTTAAATTAATAGTTTTCAATATTTTTATTTCAAATTTACAAAATATTGATCAAATTATCAAGATAAATTTTAAGTTTTCATTTTTTATTTCAAATTTTAGATTTTTTTATTTTTATTTTCTTGTTTTCAACTTTTCAAGTTTTTTCATTTACAATTCAGTTTTTCTGTTTTTTGTTCACGTTAAGCTGATTTGACCCCATGTAATTCTCACAGAACTACAGATACTGAAGGCGCCTGATTCCAAATCATTTCTGAAAATGCAGGAATGTCTGAACTGCACGTTGGTCCAGAACCAGATTCTAGATCCGTTTAGATGTAAATTCAGAGCCGTCTGAATCCAATTAGTCATTTAAAGTTCATATCTTAATGTAGAACACTTTAAAGTAGCTATAAAAGGAATACATGTTTAATAAAAACCATAAACATTTAATTCCTTCTGATTCTTATTTTCAGTTCAGTTCTTCATCATCAAAATCTTCCTCAGTGATTTTTATGAAACTTTGCTTAAAAAACGTCATTAATAACAATAAACTGATCTGATCTCCATCTTGTTAGCTTCACACACATGCAGCGTCTGAGATGTACATCCTCAGCAGCCCTTCAGGTCGCTGCTCTTGTGGCCGGCGTGACGGCGCCCTCTGAAGGCAGCCAAGAGAATCGATCTCCCACCACGGGGTCAGACTGAAGTCCTCACTTCTTTAGCATCAAACATCAGAGACCCAGGAAGGCAGGGATGCGTGCTGCGTGCATGAACAGCGTTTCCCGTGCTCTACATTCACAGCATCCACCTGCCTGCATCGTTTTTGGCTTCGCTGGCTGCAGAGCGGCCCTGCCAGCCGGCTCATAATCCACAGGGTGAGTAAAAATGGATTTGGCTGCAGCAGTAAGCTGCCTTAAAGCAAGCAGGCCGAGCGCTCCTCTCTCACGTGCGCCCTCCCTTTTCCCTGCTGGGATAAATTGCAGGTTTGATGAAATTATCACACACGCGAGTAAAAGGAAAGCAAAAGATTGCAGCAAAGACTTGCAGCTTTAGCTGCATGTTTGTGGGGAGCAGGGCTCGTTTCTTGGCAAACGTTCTCTCCTCCGTCCGTCTCCAGAGGCCTCGCACGACAGACGGGTCACAGCGAAGCCACGCTTTAAATCCGGTGTGCAGATGGACACCAGTGGTGGTTCTAAATCCTGAGCGCCTTGGCAGCGTGCAGAACTCTGAGAGCAGCTTTAGAGCATCATCAGGTCCACCTTTGCTGTGACTCATCTGTGAGCCGCATGAGCCGTCAGAGACCAGCATCCGGCAGAGGAAAACGCCACTTCACACTTTCAAGTAAAGGTTCCTTCAAAAGTAGAAATTCCTTCTTCTTTGAAGGAGAAGAACTTCTGAGTTTGGCTAGAACCCGGAAATTTTGCATTTTTAAAGAAAAATGTCTCTTATACGATGATTTTCTTAAAAGAACTGCCAAACTCTTTCAAGCAGAAAACCAAAGAAACAACATTTAGTGTCTCATTTAAGTTTGTTTTGATCTAGATCTGGTCCTGGTCTGATATAGATCTGGTCCTGGTCTGATCTGGGTGCAGTCTTAGTCTGATCTGGATCTGATCCTGGTGTGATCTGGGTGTGGTCCTGGTCTGATCTAGATCAAGTCTTAGACTGATCTAGGTCTTGTCCTAATCTGATCTAGGCCTGGTCCAAGTCTGATCAAAATCTGGTCCTGGTCTGATCTAGCCCTTCTGCTCTCTTTGGGGTCCAGATGACCCCACTTTAAATGTAAACAAGCTAAGGAGAGCGGAAGGGCTAGATGTGATCCAAATCTGATCTAGATCTGGTCCTGGTCTGATCTAGGTCTGGTCTTAGTCTGATCTAGGTCTGGTCCTTGTCTGATCTAGGTCTGGTCCAAGTCTGATCCAAGTCTGGTCCTGGTCTGATCAGGATGTGATCCAAATCTGATCTAGATCTGGTCCTGGTCTGATCTAGGTCTGGTCTAAGTCTGGTCCTTGTCTGATATAGATCGAGTAATGGTCTCATCGCGGTCTGGTCTTAGTCTGATCTAGGTCTAGTTCTTGCCTGACCCACGTATACGTTTTCGCTGGAAACACTCAAGCTGCTTGTCGGTGTGATTATGGTGTACTATTGTTAAGTGACGCCTTTATTTATTCGGCTTCATACTGTCTGCTGCCAAAATTTGAGACAAATTAAGAACACTGGTCTTTCCTAGTCTTCACTTTCAGGACAGTTTCTCAGTTTGTCTCTCTCTGTGATTCATGTCCTCCCTGTGAAATGTTTTTCCATTGTGATTCTTGAGGCGTCATCAAATATTTCTTCCTCAATGTATGTGGTTATCGTGGTTGCTGGCTACTTTTGTATAATTTTTATCTTGCTCCTTGGCTCTTAAATTTGGAAATGTTTTTAATTTGAAGGACTTTGAGTTACAATCAATGGAAAAGTGCTGTATATATAAAGATTGATTTGATTTGATATGAAAACTGAAAACGGCATACCTTTTTTCTTTTTGGACCATTTTCTCGTGATATCGAGATAATGATGGTGTTGCGTGCCTCTCTCCCTTCCTCGTACTGAGACGCCGAAACTTAATCTGTTTGAAGTGTTTTACATTTGGCAGAGACGCTCGACAGCCTGGGGTTTGTCATTTTCGTTGACTGATTATTTAGGCTTCAATAGCTGACAGTGTCTTCTGGCCGACGGTTTAACTGACATCAACTCATAACTGCATGATCCCCGGGTTGTCCCGCATCCCCCCTGGCATCGCACCGCCCCACTATTTGAGAAACGCTGCATTAGAAATTTTGACATGTAAAAATAGTCACATATTAAGGAGATATTTTTTGCACCTAACAATTAACATGCACTGGGATTACTTTATATTTTATTTTTACATTATGTCAGGAGTCAGCGCTCTGTCTCCCCCTCTGGCCACCAACGGGACCAGTCTCCAAAGTGCTGAATGCACTTCATCTTCCAGCAGCCCCAGCGCACAGTTCATTGATGCCGCTCACCCAACTCTCATCTGTTACTCAGTCACATGACACTTAAGCCCTGCACTGAGCCTTGCTCAGTGTGAGGTATTGTTTGTGCCACTCTGCCTGCATCACCGGTCAAAAAAATCGACATCCATTAGCATGACTTTTTTTAATCGAATAAATCAACATGCATTAGCATGACTTTTTTTGGTCAAAAAAACGACATGCATTATTCAGTCATTTTCCTGACCCCTTTGTCCCTTCGGGGTCGCGGGGGTGCCGGAGCCTAACCCGGCTGCTGATGGGCAAAGACGGGGTACACCCTGGACAGGTCGCCAGTCTGTCGCAGCGCCTCAATCACGCACCCATCCACTCTCAATTTACACCTAGGGGCAATTTAGAGTCACCAATTAACCCATGAAGCACGTTTTTGGATGGTGGGAGGAAGCCGGAGTCCCCGGTGAAAACCCACGCATGCACGGGGAGAACATGTAAACTCCACACAGAAAGGTCCCAGCCGGGAGTCGAACCGGGGCCTTCTCGCTGTGAGGCAAGAGACAAACCACTGTGCCACCGTGAAGGCCGCGACATGCATTTTTATGACTTTTTGTTTTTTTTTTTTTTATCAAAAAAGCGAGATGCATTACTATGACTTTTTTTTATCAAAAAAAGCGACATGCAATAGTATGACTTTTTTGTCAAAAAAACAACATGCATTAACAACAAATCAACGTACATTAGTATGACTTTTTTTTAATCACAAAAGGCGACATGCATTAGTATGACTTTTTTATTCATCAAAAAAGCGATATGCATTTATATGACTTTATTTAGTCAAAAAATTGGACATGCAATCGTACTACTTTTTTTTATCAAAAAAGGAATA
>NC_050519.1:422078-422747 GCF_002922805.2 Oryzias melastigma
TCAAAAAATTGGACATGCAATCGTACTACTTTTATTATCAAAAAAGGAATATGTATTAGTATGACTTTTTTTGGTCAAAAAAATCTACATCTATTAATATGACTTTTTGATAAAAAAAAAAAAAACTTAATGCGATCGTATGACTTTTTTCATCAAAAAAAGCAACATGCTTTAGTATGACTTTTTTAGACAAAAAAAGCGACATGCATTAGAATGACTTTTTTATTCATGAAAAAAGCAACATGCATTAGCGTGACTTTTTTATCAAAAAAATTATGCATTAGTATGACTTTTGTTCATAAAAAAAGACGTTCGTTCTTATGACTTTTTTGGTCAAATAAATCAACATGCATTAGTATGTCTTTTTTATTCATGAAAAAAAAAACGACATGCATAAGCATGACTTTTTTTGATCAAAAAAATTGTCATGCATCGTTATGACTATTTTTTATGAAAAAAACGACGTTCGTTCTTATGACTTTTTTGGGTCCAATAAATCAACATGCACTAGTATGTCTTTTTTATTTATGAAAAAATCGACATGCATTAGTATGACTTTTCTTGTCAAAAAAAACCGACATGCATTAGTATGACTTTTTTGGACAAAAAAGCGACATATATTAATATGATTTCTATTTTTAATTAAGAAATTCAACATGCTTTAGCATG
>NC_050519.1:422797-422974 GCF_002922805.2 Oryzias melastigma
AAAAAATGCATAATAAAGAAGAAAAAACCATACATAAGTCGCACTGGAGTATAAGTCGCATTTATTTCAAGTAATTTATTTTTCAAACTGGTTGAAAAATACGACATTACATCATCCTGGAAGGTAAGTTATAACATTCATAACTGAATAGAAAACAGGCTGAATATGTGTCAACAC
>NC_050519.1:422996-423990 GCF_002922805.2 Oryzias melastigma
CGGTATGACTTTTTTTGGTCAAAAAAGCGACATGCATTAGTATGACTTTTTTTTATCAAAAAAATGGACATGCAATAGTATGACTTTTTTATTCATGGAAAAAAAAGACATGCATTAGTAGGACTTTTCCATCCATTCATCCATCCATCTTCTTGGCCGCTTCTCCCCTGTCGGGGTCGTGGGGGTGCCGGAGCCTATCCCGGCTACTGATGGGCGAAGGTGGGGTACACCCTGGACAGGTCGCCAGTCTGTCGCAGGGCCTCAGTCATACACCCATTCACTCCCACATACATACCTAGGGGGAATTTAGAGCCACCAATTAACCTATGAAGCATGTTTTTGGACGGTTGGAGGAAGCCGGAGTCCCCGGTGAAAACCCACGCATGCATTTGCATTTGTATGACTTTTTTATATAAAAAAAAACTACATTGATTAGTATGACTTTTTTTGGACAAAAAAAGCGACATGCAATAGTATGACTTTTTGTGTTTAAAAAAGTCGATCTGCATTTGTATGACTTTTTTTATATAAAAAAAAACTACATGGATTAGTATGACTTTTTTTGGACAAAAAAATTGACATGCATTAGTATGACTTTTTTTTATCAAAAAAATCGACATGCAATAGTATGACTTTTTTATTCATGGAAAAAAAAGACATGCATTTGTAGGACTCTTTTATTCATGAAAAATCGACATGCATTAGTAGGATTTTTATTTGAACAAAAAAATCGACATGCATTAGTATGACTTTTTTTAACAAAAAAAATCGACATGCATTAGTATGACTTTTTTATTCATGAAAAAAACGACATGCATTAGTATGACTTTTTTTATTTAAAAATCGATTTGCATTTGTATGACTTTTTTATATAAAAAAACTACAAAGATTAGTATGACTTTTTTTGGACAAAAAAAGCGAAATGCATTAGTATGACTTTTTTATCCATAAAAAAAAACGACATGCATTAGTATGACTTTTTTGTTTAAAAAAG
>NC_050519.1:425560-427098 GCF_002922805.2 Oryzias melastigma
TTTAATTAAGAAATTCAACATGCTTTAGCATGACTTTTATTTAAAAAAGCGACATGCATTAGTATGACTTTTTTATCAAAAAAACAACATATATTAATATGACTTTTTCGGAAAAAAGCGACATGCATTAGTATGACTTTTTTATTCATGAAAAAAATGACTTGCATGAGTATGACTTTTTATTTATCAAAAAAATCGACATGCAATAGTATGACTTTTTTTATTAAAAAAGCAACTTGCATTAGTATGACTTTTTTATTCATGAAAAAAACGACATGCACTAGTATGACTTTTTTATAAAAAAAAATTGACACGCATTAGTCTGACTTTTTTTGGTCAAAAAAATGGACATGCAATAGTATGACTTTTTTATTCATGGAAAAAAAAGACATGCATTAGTAGGACTCTTTTATTCATGAAAAATCGACATGCATTAGTAGGACTTTTCCATCCATTCATCCATCCATCTTCTTGGCCGCTTCTTCCCTGTCGGGGTCGTGGGGGTGCCGGAGCCTATCCCGGCTACTGATGGACAAAGGCGGGGTACACCCTGGACAGGTCGCCAGTCTGTCGCAGGGCCTCAGTCATACACCCATTCACTCCCACACACATACCTAGGGGGAATTTAGAGCCACCAATTAACCTATGAAGCATGTTTTTGGACGGTTGGAGGAAGCCGGAGACCCCGGTGAAAACCCACGCATGCACGGGTAGAACATGCAAACTCCACACAGAAAGGTCCCAGCCGGGAGTCGAACCATGGCCTTCTCGCTGTGAGGCAAGAGCGCTAACCACTGCGCCACCGTGCAGCCCCCAGTAGAACTTTTTTTTGAACAGAAAAAATCGACATGCATTAATATGACTTTTTTATTCATGAAAAAAACGACATGCATTAGTATGACTTTTTTATTTAAAAATTGATCTGCATTTGTATGACTTTTTTTATATAAAAAAAACTACATAGATTAAAAAAAAGCAACAGGCATTAGTATGACTTTTTTTATCAAAAAAATTGACATGCAAAAGTATGACTTTTTTTTTTCATGGAAAAAAAAGACATGCATTAGTAGGACTCTTTTATTCATTAAAAATCGAAATGCATTAGTATGACTTTTTTAATCAAAAAAATCGACATGCAATAGTATGGCTTTTTTATTCATGAAAGAAACGACATGCGTTAGTATGACTTTTTGTGTTTAAAAAAGTCGATCTGCATTTGTATGACTTTTTTATATAAAAAAAACTACATGAATTAGTATGACTTTTTTTGGACAAAAAAATCGACATGCATTAGTATGACTTTTTTATCAAAAAAATCGACATGCAATAGTATGACTTTTTTATTCATGGAAAAAAAAGACATGCATTTGTAGGACTGTTTTATTTAATGAAAAATCGACATGCATTAGCATGACTTTTTTTATCCAAAAAAACGACATGCATTAGTATGACTTTTTTATTCATGAAAAAAACGACATGCATTAGTATGACTTTTGTTATATAAAAAAAAACTACAAAGATTAGTATGACTTTTTTTG
>NC_050519.1:428305-466176 GCF_002922805.2 Oryzias melastigma
TGGATTAGTATAACTTTTTTTGAACAAAAATATCGACATGCAATAGTATGACTTTTTTATTCATGGAAAAAAAAGACATGCATTAGTATGACTTTTTTTATTCATGAAAAAAACGACATGCATTAGTATGACTTTTTTTTATTTAAAAAGTCGATCTGCATTTGTATGACTTTTTTTATATAAAAAAAACTCTACATATATTAGTATGACTTTTTTTGGACAAAAAAATCACATGCATTAATATGACTTTTTTTATCAAAAAAATCGACATGCAATAGTATGACTTTTTTATTCATGGAAAAAAAGACATGCATTAGTAGGACTTTTTTTGAACAAAAAAATCGACATGTATTAGTATGACTTTTTTCATCAAAAAAATCGACATGCAGTAGTATGACTTTTTTATTCATGAAAAAAACGACATGCATTAGTATGGCTTTTTTTATTTTAAAAATCGATCTGCATTTGTATGACTTTTTTATATAAAAAAAAAAAACTACATAGATTAGTATGACTTTTTTTGGACCAAAAAAGCGACATGCATTAGCATGACTTTTTTTTTAATCAAAAAAATTGACATGCAATAGTATGACTTTTTTATTCATGAATAAAACGACATGCATTAGTATGACTTTCTTTTATTAAAAAAATCGATCTACATTTGAATGACTTTTTTTATATAAAAAAAAACTACATAGATTAGTATGACTTTTTTAGGACAAAAAAAGCGACATAGATTAGCATGAATTTTTTTATTTAAAAAAATCGATATGCATTAGTATGACTTTTTATTCATGAAAAAAACGACATGCAATAGTATGACATTTTTATTTTAAAAGTCGATCTGCAGTTGTATGACTTTTTTTATATAAAAAAATAAAACTACATGGATTAGTATGACTTTTTTTGGACAAAAAAATCAACATGCCATAGTATGACTTTTTTTATCAAAAAAATTGACAGGCAATAGGATGAGTTTTTTATTCATGGAAAAAAAAGACATGCATTAGTAGGACTCTTTTATTCATGAAAAATTGACATGCATTAGTAGGACTTTTTTTTGAACCAAAAAATCGACATGCATTAGTATGACTTTTATATTCATGAAAAAAAGACATGCATTAGCAGGACTCTTTTATTCATGAAAAACGACAAGCATTAGTATGACTTTTATTTTAAAAAAAAATCGGCATGAATTCGTATGACTTTTTTCATCAAAAAAATCGACATGCATTAGTATGACTTTTTTTATCAAAAAAATCGACATGCAATAGTATGACTTTTTTATGTATGACTTTTTTTATATAAAAAAAAAACTACATAGATTAGTATGACTTTTTTAGGACAAAAAAAGCGACAGGCATTAGTATGACTTTTTTTATCAAAAAAATCAACATGCAATAGTTTGACTTTTTTATTCATGAAAAAAAAACGACATGCATTACTATGACTTTTTTTTAATCAAAAAAATTGTTATGCATTAGTATGACTTTTTTATCCTTGAAAAAAACGACTTGCATTAGTATGACTTTTTTATTCATAAAAAGAAATCGACATGAATTTGTATGACTTTTTTATAGAAAAAAACTACATAGATTAGTATGTCTTTTTTTGGACAAAAAAATCGACATGCATTAGTATGACATTTTTTTATAAAAAAAAAAGACATGCAAAAGTATGACTTTTTTATTCATGGAAAAAAAAGAAATGCGTTAGTAGGACTCTTTTATTCATGAAAAATCGACATGCATTAGTATGACTTTTTTAATCAGAAAAATTGACATGCATTAGTATGACTTTTTTTATTAAAAAAATCGACATGCAATAGTATGACTTTTTTATTCATAAAAAAACGACATGCATTAGTATGACTTTTTTTATATTTAAAAATCGATCTGCATTTGTATGACTTTTATATAAAAAAACTACATAGATTAGTATGAATTTTTTATCAAAAAAATCGACATGCAATAGTATGACTTTTTATATTCATAAAAAAAACGACATGCATTAGTATGACTTTATTTGTTTAAAAAGTCGATCTGCATTTGTATGACTTATTTTATATAAAAAAAAAACTACATGGATTAGTATAACTTTTTTTGAACAAAAATATTGACATGCAATAGTATGACTTTTTTATTCATGGAAAAAAAAGACATGCATTTGTAGGACTCTTTTATTCATGAAAAATCGACATGCATTAGTAAGAATTTTTTTTGGACAAAAAAATCGACATGCATTAGAATGACTTTTTTAATTTAAAAATCGGTTTGCATTTGTATGACTTTTTTATCAAAAAAATCGATATGCATTAGTATGATTTTTTATCCATGAGAAAAACGACATGCATTAGTATGACTTTTTTATTCATAAAAAAAAACGACATGCATTAGTATGACTTTTTTTATTTAAAAACCGATTTGCATTTGTATGACTTATTTTATATAAAAAAACTACATAGATTAGTATGACTTTTTTTGGACAAAAAAAGCGACATGCATTAGTATGACTTTTTTTATCAAAAAAATTGATCTGCATTAGTATGACTTTTTTATCCTTGAAAAAAACGACATGCATTAGTATGACTTTTTTATTAATGAAAAAAAATCGACATGCATTAGTATGACTTTTTTTATTTAAAAAGTCGATCTGCATTTGTATGACTTTTTTTATAGAAAAAAATTATATAGATTAGTTTGACTTTTTTTTATCAAAAAAATCGACATGCATTATTATGACTTTTTTTATTAAAAAAATCGACATGCAATAGTATGACTTTCTTATTCATGAAAAAAATGACATGCATTAGTATGACTTTATTTGTTTAAAAAGTCGATCTGCATTTGTATGACTTATTTTATATTTAAAAAAAACTACATGGATTAGTATAACTTTTTTTGAACAAAAATATCGACATGCAATAGTATGACTTTTTTATTCATGAAAAAAACGACATGCATTAGAATGACTTTTTTAATTTAAAAATCGGTTTGCATTTGTATGACTTTTTTTATCAAAAAAATCGATATGCATTAGTATGATTTTTTATCCATGAGAAAAACGACATGCATTAGTATGACTTTTTTTTTATCAAAGAAAGTCGACATGCATTAGTATGACTTTTTTTTTATCAAAAAAAGTGGACATGCATTAGTATGACTTTTTTTATTCAAAAATCGATCTGCATTAGTATGACTTTTTTATATAAAAAAAACTACATAGATTAGTATGACTTTTTTTGGACAAAAAAAGCGACATACATTAGCATGACTTTTTTATCAAATAAATCGACATGCAATAGTATGACTTTTTTATTCATGAAAAAAACGACATGCATTAGTATGACTTTCTTTATTTAATAATCGACATGCATTTGTATGACTTTTTTATATAAAAAAAACTACATGGATTTGTATGACTTTTTTTGGACAAAAAAATTGACATGCATTAGTATGACTTTTTTTAGCAAAAAAATCGAGATGCAATAGTATGACTTTTTTATTCATTGAGTAAAAAGACATGCATTAGTAGGACTCTTTTATTCATGAAAAATCGACATGCATTAGTAGAAATTTTTTTTGAACAAAAAAATCGACATGCATTAGTATGACGTTTTTTATCAAAAAAATCGACATGCAATAGTATGACTTTTTTATTCATGAAAAAAACGACATGCATTAGTATGACTTTTTGTATTTAAAAATCGGTCTGCATTTGTATGACTTTTTTTTTTATCAAAAAAATTGATATGGATTAGTATGATTTTTTATCCATGAGAAAAACGACATGTATTAGTATGACTTTTTTATCAAAAAAATCGACATGCATTAGTATTGTGGTGGAAAAATGTTGAATCCCGATGGAAGAGCAGACGCATCTTAAGATTAACACAAGTGTTTAATAGCAACATCAGAAAAATACACGCGGCGCGCAGGCATGTAGGGAAGGCTCTCATAGAGTGTTCCGCCGAACTGACGGGACCCAAACCTTTTATAGGACTGGTCAAACCTCAAACCTTCTCCAAACAATGCTGCAAATCACATGTCCTGACCCCCTTGGTTGTTAATTATCTCAGAGGCATCTGCTTCCTGCTTTAGTCTCGGGATCAATATGTTACTTATGTTTTTACACCCCTGGTTAAGGAGGATGTAATCTAAGGGGCCATTTGGGAATGTTTACATTCAATCAGCATCCTGCCTTCCTGCTGGGGACCGTATTTGTTGTTATCCATTCTAGCTTGGGAAAGGTAAACAGGAGAATGCTCTTTGACATCTGTTCCTAAGCCTGAAAAAGGTCATCTTCAGGTTACAGCTTTGGGTCACACTCTGTAAGTTGGGCAGGATTTTTCTTTTTAGGTATCTGAGAATACATTCAACTACATGTATTAAGTGAGCACTCCGAGTTCAATTAAATGTTACATATAAGAATAAAATGGAATTAGAATTTAATCAAAATATTCTCTTACAATTCCTCCCTTTTGGTTTTAAGAACCAACCTTGGCAATAAGAAATATTTTGTACTTAAAAGAGAATAAACACAACTAGCACTACACATAATATTGAATAAAATGATTAAAAACATATTTGGTAAAAGAGAATAAACACAAATAACACTCTTACAAGAAAGGGCAGAGGAGTCTTGGGCTAAAGATTTGTAAGACAGTTGAGGAACACGTTGTGAAAAGACGTTAATTAATTTAACTAACAGGGTTCTAATGCATGGAATGCAACAACAACCACAAAGGATGAGTATGGACGAAAAGACAGCCAAACCCATAAAAAGTGATGCTACTAAAGCCTTGTATTTTCCAAACATATTCATCCGAGAATCTCACATAGACGTATCCGCACCAGAATGTTCCTTCATCTTGTCACTGACAGTTCTGAGGTCATCAACTGCCTGGGTGAGTTTTCTCATAGGAGCAAACATCGCCATGCTCAGCGAGGAGCATATGTGTTGCAGAGCGGACGGGGCAGGAGGCAAGCATACAGGAACTGATCTTAACACGTCGTTTTGAGCGGTGATGAGTCAGAGTGACGCCTGGGGTTGTGGGGGAGGGTCTCGTTGGCAGAGTCATTAGGGGAGGGGGAATAGAGCTCTCAGGGGTCATCCAAATTCTGTGAATGGATGCCAGGGGCGGGGATTCTCCATTGTAAGACTGAAGGGTGTTGGAACTTGGCTCGCTACTGTTGCAGTGGGACGCAGTGGAACGTCTCTCCCCGGGGCGATGTAGCCGGACAGGCCAGTTGGCTGTTCAGGAACTGCACTCAGAGCCGGGTGCTGGTCCGGTGGTGGAACTCTCCTGCAGTGCGATGCGTGGATCCACGTACCCCTCTCAGCGACCTTCACTGTCGGTGTGGTCAGGAGGATCTGGTAGGGCCCCACCCAGCGCTAATGGTTCCACCTGTGCCTTCTGGAGCTTTTCACCAGAACGAAGTCACCAGGGCTGGGGGAGTGGAGCTGACCATCGGCTAGATACGGGAGGGCAGCAGCCACCTGGCACCGGATGTCTGAAAGAATCTTAGTGAGATTTACACAAAAGGTTAGGGCATTACCTGCACACAGGGCCGTCTCCTGGAGGGGAGCTCTCGGGGTCCTGGTCCAGTGTTAGGAGGAGCTGCAAAACAAACTCTCAAATTGTCTTAACCCCACCCTGCCCCTTTTACGCATGCGCAAGTGCATTAATAAAGGAGGAAAAGTTTTAATAAGTGAGCACTCTGAGTTCAATTAAATGTTACATATAAGAATAAAATGGAATTAGAATTTAATCAAAATATTGTCTTACAGTATGACTTTTTTTTATTTAAAAATCGATCTGCATTTGTATTACTTTTTTTATATAAAAAAAAACTACATAGATTAGTATGACTTTTTTTGGACAAAAAAAGCGACACACATTAGCATGACTTTTTTATCCATGAAAAAAAAGACATGCATTAGTATGACTTGTTTTGTTTAAAAAGTCAATCTGCATTTGTATGACTTTTTTTATCAAAAAAATCGACATGCATTAGTATGACTTTTTTCATCAAAAAAATCGACATGCATTAGTGTGACTTTTTTATTCATGAAAAAACGACATGCATTAGTATGACTTTTTTATTCATGAAAAAACGACATGCATTAGTATGACTTTTTTATCCATGAAAAAATCGACATGCAATAGTATGACTTTTTTTTATTCAAAAATCGACATGAAATAGTATGACTTTTTTTATATAAAAAAAAAACTACAGAGATTAGTATGACTTTTTTTGGACAAAAAATCGACATGCATTAGTATGACTTTTTAATTAATTGAAAAGAAAGACATGCATTAGTAGGACTCTTTTATTCATTAAAAAATCGACATGCATTAGTATGACTTTTTTTTATTTAAAAAGTCGATCTGCATTAGTATGACTTTTTTATATTAAAAAAACTACATAGATTAGTATGACTTTTTTTGGACAAAAAAAATCGACATGCAATAGTATGACTTTTTTATTCATGAGAAAAACGACATGCGTTAGTATGACTTTTTGTATTTAAAAATCGGTCTGCATTTCTATGACTTTTTTTTATCAAAAAAATTGATATGGATTAGTATTATTTTTTATCCATGAGAAAAACGACATGTATTAGTATGACTTTTTTTGGACAAAAAAATCGACATGCATTAGTATGACTTTTTTATCAATTGAAAAGAAAGACATGCATTAGTAGGACTCTTTTATTCATGAAAAATCGACATGCATTAGTATGACTTTTTTTTATTTAAAAAGTCGATCTGCATTAGTATGACTTTTTTATATTAAAAAAACTACATAGATTAGTATGACTTTTTTTGGACAAAAAAATCGACATGCAATAGTATGACTTTTTTATTCATGAGAAAAACGACATGCATTAGTATGACTTTTTTTATTTAAAAAGTCGATCTGCATTTGTATGACTTTTTTATATAAAAAAAATTATATAGGTTAGTATGACCTTTTTTGAACAAAAAAATCGACATGCATTAGTATGAGTCTTTTATCAAAAAAATCGACATGTAATAGTATGACTTTTTCATTCATGAAAAAAGTGACATGCATTAGTATGACTTTTTTTATTTAAAAATCTATCTGCATTTGTATGACTTTTTTTATATAAAAAAAAACTACATAGATTAGTATGACTTTTTTTGGACAAAAAAGCGACATAGATTAGCATGAATTTTTTTATCAAAAACATCGATATGCATAAGTATGACTTTTTTTGGACAAAAAAAGCGACATACATTAGCATGACTTTTTCTTCATCAAAAAATTCGATATGCATTAGTATGACTTTTTTATCCATGAAAAAACGACATGCATTAGTATGTCTTTTTTTTTATCAAAAAAATCGACATGCATTAGTATGACTTTTTTTTATCAAAAAAATCGACATGCATTAGTATGACTTTTTTATTCATGAAAAAAACGACATGCGATAGTATGACTTTTTTTGTTTAAAAAGTCGATCTGCATTTGTATGACTTTTTTATATAAAAAAAACTACATGGATTAGTATGAGTTTTTTTGGACAAAAAAACTACATAGATTAGTATGACTTTTTTTTATCAAAAAAATCGACATGCCATAGTATGACTTTTTTATTCATGGAAAAAAAAGACAGGCATTAGTAGGACTCTTTTATTCATGAAAAATCGACATGCATTAGTAGAAATTTTTTTTGAACAAAAAAATCGACATGCAATAGTATGACTTTTTTATTCATGGAAAAAAAAGACAGGCATTAGTAGGACTCTTTTATTCATGAAAAATCGACACGCATTAGTAGAAATTTTTTTTGAACAAAAAAATCGACATGCAATAGTATGACTTTTTTATTCATGAAAAAAACGACATGCGTTAGTATGACTTTTTGTATTTAAAAATCGGTCTGCATTTCTATGACTTTTTTTTATAAAAAAAATTGATATGGATTATTATTATTTTTTATCCATGAGAAAAACGACATGTATTAGTATGACTTTTTTTTATCAAAAAAATCGACATGCATTAGTATGACTTTTTCATTCATGAAAAAAACGACTTGCATTAGTATGACTTTTTTTATTTAAAAAGTCGATCTGCATTTGTATGACTTTTTTATATAAAAAAAAAACTTCATAGATTAGTATGACTTTTTTTGGACAAAAAAATCGACATGCATTAGTATGACTTTTATCAAAAAAATAGACATGCAATAGTATGACTTTTTTATTCATGAGAAAAACGACATGCATTAGTATGACTTTTTTTATTTAAAAATCGATCTGCATTTGTATGACTTTTTTTATATTAAAAAAAAACTACATGGAATAGTATGACTTTTTTTGGACAAAAAAAACTACATAGATTAGTATGACTTTTTTTATCAAAAAAATCGAGATGCAATAGTATGACTTTTTTATTCATGGAAAAAAAAGACACGCATTAGTAGGACTCTTATTCATGAAAAATCGACATACATTAGTAGGACTTTTTTTGAACAAAAAAATCGACATGCATTAGTATGAATTTTTTAAACAAAAAAAATCGACATGCAATAGTATGACTTTTTTATTCATGAAAAAAACGACATGCATTAGTATGACTTTTTTTTATAAAAATCGGTCTGCATTTGTTTGACTTTTTTTTAATCAAAAAAATCGACATGCATTAGTATGACTTTTTAATCAAAAAAATCGACATGCAATAGTATGACTTTTTTATTCATGAAAAAAACGGCATTATTTATTTAAAAATCGATCTGCATTTGTATCACTTTTTTTATATAAAATAAAACTACATAGATCAGTATGACTTTTTTTGGACAAAAAAATCGACATGCATTAGTATGACTTTTTTTTATCAAAAAAATCGACATGCAATATTATGACTTTTTTATTCATGAAAAAAAACGACATTATTTAATTAAAAATCGATCTGCATTTGTATGTCTTTTTTTTCTATAAAAAAAAAAAAACTACATAGATTAGTATGACTTTTTTTGGACAAAAAAAGCGCCATGTGTTAGTATGACTTTTTTTTATCAATAATATCGATATGCATTAGTATGACTTTTTTATCCATGAAAAAAACGACATGCATTAGTATGACTTTTTTTTATCAAAAAAATCGACATGCAATAGTGTGACTTTTTTACTAATGAAAAAACCGACATGCATTAGTATGACTTTTGTTTCCATGAAAAAGCGACATGCATTAGTATGACTTTTTTTATCAAAAAAATCGACATGCATTAGTATGACTTTTGTATCCATGAAAAAGCGACATGCATTAGTATGACTTTTTTTTATCAATAATATCGATATGCATTAGTATGACTTTTTTTATCCATGAAAAAAATGACGTCCATTAGTATGACTTTTTTTATCAAAAAAATCGACATGCAATAGTATGACTTTTTATTCATGAACAAAACGACATGCATTAGTATGACTTTTTTTGGACAAAAAAAGCGACATGCATTAGTATGACTTTTTTAGAAAAAAATCAACATGCATAAGTATGACTTTTTTATACATGAAAAAAATGACATGCATTAGTATGAATATTTTTTAAATAAAAATCGATCTGCATTTAGTATGACTTTTTTTGGACAAAAAATCGATATTCATTAGTGTGACTTTTATAATCAAATAAGGCGACATGCATTAGTATGACTTTTATATCCATGAAAAAAACGACATGCATTAGTATGACTTTTTTTATCAAAAAAATCGACATGCATTAGTATGACTTTTTATCCATGAAAAAAATGACATAGTATGACTTTTTTACTCATGAAAAAACCGACATACATTAGTATGAATATTTTTTAACTAAAAAATCGATCTGCATTAGTATGACTTTTTTATCCATGAAAAAAGCGACATGCATTAGTATGACTTTTTTTATAAAAAAAATCAACAAGCATTAGTATGACTTTTTTAACCATGAAAAAAGCGACATGCATTAGTATGACTTTTTTTGGACAAAAAATCGATATCCATTAGTGTGACTTTTATAATCAAATAAGGCGACATGCATTAGTATGACTTTTGTATCCATAAAAGAGCGACATGCATTAGTATGACTTTTTTTATCAAAAAAATCGACAGGCATTAGTATGACTTCTTATCCATAAAAAAAAATGACATAGTATGACTTTTTTACTTATGAAAAAACCGACATACATTAGTATGAATATTTTTTAACTAAAAAATCGATCTGCATTAGTATGACTTTTTTATCCATGAAAAAAGCGACATGCATTAGTATGACTTTTTTTATAAAAAAAATCAACAAGCATTAGTATGACTTTTTTAACCATGAAAAAAGCAACATGCATTAGTATGACTTTTTTTGGACAAAAAATCGATATCCATTAGTGTGACTTTTATAATCAAATAAGGAGACATGCATTAGTATGATTTTTGTATCCATAAAAGAGCGACATGCATTAGTATGACTTTTTTTATCAAAAAAATCGACAGGCATTAGTATGACTTCTTATCCATGAAAAAAAATGACATGTAAGAGTATGACTTTTTTACGCATGAAAAAACCGACATGCATTAGTATGAATACTTTTTTAAATAAAAAATCGATCTGCATTAGTATGACTTTTTTTGGACAAAA
This sequence comes from Oryzias melastigma, assembly GCF_002922805.2. Classification (NCBI taxonomy): domain Eukaryota; kingdom Metazoa; phylum Chordata; class Actinopteri; order Beloniformes; family Adrianichthyidae; genus Oryzias; species Oryzias melastigma. The sequence goes on from NC_050519.1 coordinate 438,943, forward strand.
AAATCGACATGCATGAGTATGACTTTGTTAATAAAAAAAATTGACATGCATTAGAATTACTTTTTTTATCAAAAAAATCTACATGCATTAGTATGACTTTTTTTTCATGAAAAAAACGACATGTATTAATGTGACTCTTTTTGGACAAAAAAATCGATATCCATTAGTATGACTTTTTTTAATCAAATAAGGCGACATGCATTAGTATGACTTTTGTATCCATGAAAAAAACGACATGCATTAGTATGACTTTTTTTTATCAAAAAAATCGACATGCATTAGTATGACTTTTTTATTCATGAACAAAACGACATGCATTAGTATGACTTTTTTTGGACAAAAAAAGCGACATGCATTAGTATGACTTTTTATCCATGAAAAAAATGACATGCAATAGTATGACTTTTTTACTCATGAAAAAACCGACATAAATTAGTATGAATATTTTTTAATTAAAAAATCGATCTGCATTAGTATGACTTTTTTTGGACAAAAAAATCGACATGCATGAGTATGACTTTGTTAATAAAAAAAATCGACATGCATTAGAATTACTTTTTTTATCAAAAAAATCGACATGCATTAGTATGACTTTTTATCCATGAAAAAAATGACATGCAATAGTATGACTTTTTTACTCATGAAAAAATCGACATACATTAGTATGAATATTTTTTAATTAAAAAATCGATCTGCATTAGTATGACTTTTTTGGACAAAAAAATCGACATGCATGAGTATGACTTTGCTAATAAAAAAAAATCGACATGCATTAGAATTACTTTTTTTATCAAAAAAATCGACATGCATTAGTAAGACTTTTTTAACCCTGAAAAAAGCGACATGCATTACTATGACTTTTTTTTATAAAAAAAATCAACAAGCATTAGTATGACTTTTGTATCCATGAAAAAGTGACATGCATTAGTATGACTTTTTTTATCAAAAAAATCGACAGGCATTAGTATGACTTCTTATCCATGAAAAAAATGACATGCAAGAGTATGACTTTTGTATCCATGAAAAAAACGACATGCATTAGTATGAATATTTTTAAAAAAAAAAATCGATCTGCATTAGTATGACTTTTTTTGGACAAAAAAATCGACATGCATTAGAATTACTTTTTTTATCAAAAAAATCTACATGCATTAGTATGACTTTTTTATTCATGAAAAAAAACACATTTATTAATATGACTCTTTTTGGACAAAAAAATCGACATGCATGAGTATGACTTTGTTAATAAAAAAAATCGACATGCATTAGAATTACTTTTTTTATCAAAAAAATCGACATGCATTAGTATGACTTTTGTATCCATGAAAAAAATGACATGCATTTGTATGACTTTTTTAGTCAAAAAAATCAACATGCATTAGTATGACTTTTGTATCCATGAAAAAAATGACATGCATTTGTATGACTTTTTTAGTCAAAAAAATCGACATGCATTAGTATGACTTTTGTATCCATGAAAAAAATGACATGCATTTGTATGACTTTTTTAGTCAAAAAAATCAACATGCATTAGTATGACTTTTGTATCCATGAAAAAAATGACATGCATTTGTATGACTTTTTTAGTCAAAAAAATCAACATGCATTGGTATTACTTTTTCCCTATGGAAAAGTCGTCATCCATTTTTGTGACTTTTTTGTTCTAAAAGATGTACACATTAGTTTGAGTTTTTTTGGGTGGAAAAAGCCAATATGCTTCAGTTTGACTTTTTTCATGTGAAATTGAACCCACAGTATTAATTGTTTCGGTTAAAAAAAGTGGCACGTTGCAATATGACTTTTCTTTTTTCTGCCCCCAAAAAATTGACAAAAAATGACTTATAGGTGGAAAAAAAATCAACAGTCAATATTATAACTGTTTTTGGCTAAAAAAATTTGAAGAGAGATATTTTGCTGGTAAAAGTCAAAATGCATTAGTGTACCTTTTTTTTGGTGGAAAAAAAAGTCCAAATGCTTTATTGCGTCTTTTTTTGTGGAAAAAAACCAACACACATTTGTATGACTTTTTTCGATCGAAAAAATTTGTCCTGCTTTAGAATGACTTCTTTTTCTGCTCAAGAAATCAACACAATAGTATTACTCTTTTTGGTGGAAAAAATCTATGAGCAGTAAGATGACTTTTTTCTGCTCTAAGCAAATCAAAACACATCAGTCTAAGTTTTTTTGAATGAAAATGTCGACATTCATTAGTATAACTTTTATGATGGAAAAAGAATCGATGTGTTTTGGTTTGACTTTTTTTCTTCTCCCAAAAAATTCGACAGACTAATTAGTATGACTTTTTTTGTTGGAAAAGATCGATGTGACAATGGCCTGAATAGTAATGAGAAACGATCACAAAAACGTGACTTAAAATGTTTTATTTATTCTCAAATAAATAATAAAAAAAGGTTTTTTATGTTTGTTGAAATTTAAATATTGTTTGAATTTTCAAACCAAAAGAGAGTTTTTGTGTAAAAGAAGTAAAATAAATAAGTTTTCAGTTAATTCGTATTTAAAAAGCATACTTCAAATCTGGGTTTATTAGGAAAAGCTACAAAATAAAAAAGAAAGTACCGGTAATAGAATTATTGACGTGTAATTTGACAAAAACTGAATAGACATTGAAACTGATTCAAAAATATCTGTAAAAACTGTTCCTTTATAGTGGTGATTGAGTAGAAATGGATGCATAATGTTTACCTTTAATGATAACTGCTATATTTTTACAAATACTACTTCTTTTTCTTTTTTTATGATCAGCTACTAAAGCTGGAGTTCATGTTGAAGATTTGTTGGGGTTTGTCTCCCTCCTCTGGCCAGTTGTTGTAACTGCAGATTGGTTTAATAAAAATGATTCAATTTTGTGGAACGAATCTGAGGTTCCAGGAGCAGAGGGAGGGTACAGACGGTTCTTCCATCTCTGCAGATGATTGTTGAGCAGCTCCTGTTTGCTTTTGCGCCTGGATGAGGAAGAGATGTGGGTGACGTGGGTGTAGGGGGATGTGGGGGCAGGGTGATGTGGGTGCAGGGTGATGTGGGTGATGTGGGGGCAGGGTGATGTGAGTCCAGGGTGACGCTGGGTGCAGATGGCTCCTCTCCAGGCTCGGCGCTGCAGCAGATGGTGGAGCTCTGATCTGATGGATGCTCCGTCTGAACCGCTCTGCTGCGTCTGAGGAACGGAGAACCGAGGAGCATCCAGACTCATCCAGTCGAGGAGCACACATGAGCTCCACCCACCTGCTCGTTTATCTTACTAATGATTTTGTGGTTTTTGGGTCCAGCTGGTGATAACACCAACAGATCAGAAACTTGTTGTAGATCGTTATTTTTTAACAGTTATCAAGTTTTGTCTGCATTTTCTCAAAGGTTATAAAACATTTTGTAGAAGATTTTTGTGATGTTGAATTGTAAAAAAAATGTACCTAACTAAATAAAAACAGCATTAATATGTGAAGTGAAAACATAAAAGTAAAACACAACATTTATTCTGTACTGAAACGACAAAAAAAACAACATTAAATCATATTACATGACTGTAGTTTTATTTAATAAATCAAAACTGAACTTGCATTTGATTTGACCATTTCTATTCACGTCATATTTTTTCTTTTTTTTGTTTGCCACAGATACAAATATTTGTTTCTTTCTAAATGTAACATTTGATTGGATTTAAATTATAAATACATAATGTTGTCTCCTCTGACAGACCTTCAATAAATGTTCTCAAATTTACATAGAAGTATTTTTCAAAGTATATTTGTTGATTCGTCTTTAAATTTCAAACATTTCATGAAACTCATCTAGTTTTTGAAATAGTTGATTATTAAAGTGTTAAAATTTTCATATTTTGACATCAAAATTATAAATAATTTTGGAATTGGAGATTTTCATGTCGTACAAAAACTTTTCCAAACCTTACAATCTTTATGTATTAAATCCAGTTGTTATGTTTAATATTTTGCTCAGATTTTTAATAAGTTTATAAACGACAATAATCCTAAATGTATTTGAAATTTGCAGAATTAAACCTCCAGCAGGAATTATTTCATTAAATACTATTTTTGATTTATAATCTTAGATTTTTATTTGTGATATTCCTAAATATTTTATATGTATTTCTTTAATTGTAAAAATCCTGACCGTCATTTTTGGGTTTGGATCTTCTCTGCTCTTTCTCCTTTCAGTGTCTTGTTTTCATGTTTGCGCTAAAGCATCACTTCTGCTTTAGCGTGTTGGAGATCTTTGCCCTCCACCCTCACAGACCCCCCCCCCCCCAGGGATTCTCAGATCAGAGACTTCCTGCAGGATCTGGTTCTTGGGAATAAACTTCTCATCTTGAAGCTGTTTGCTTCTTCTGACATGTCAAACCTTCAAATGTGAAGTTTCTCCAACCTTTGATCTGCAGAACTGAGAAAAAAACCCGTTACTTTTACTCGAGTATTTTTTAAATGTACTCCTTTGAGTAGAATTACTGCATCAGATGTTTTACTCCAGGAAATCACAGATTGTTGCACTCGTTTATTTAAAGACTGCAAGAGTTAAGGATTTTTTTCCCCAAAAAGTTCTGAACTAAATGTTTCTGCAAAAAGAAAAACTTTAAACTTTATCTAAACTTTTCTATTTGATTTGTTTTGTTCTTTGGATAAATGTTTTCATTTACTTGAACACTATTTTAGAGTAAAATTCCTTTTACTTGAGTTGAGTTTTTTAGCTTCCTGCAGTAACACAAACCAATCCAGAGGACAAATATCTTATAATCTTCATGTTTGTCATGACTCAAAAGATACATTTCTGTAACGAGATTATTTCAGGAAAATGTTTTGAAAAGATTCGTCAACATCTTCAATCTGTTCCTGACAGATAATTTATAGTCAGGAACCTAAAAAGACACATTAAAGGCTTTAAATCTGCTCTGAATTAAACGCAGAAATTTGAACGACGGTTGAAACCAAAATAAAAATACAGTTTTTTTTTCTTCAAGAGTAACTAGAATCTTCAGAATTTCACATTTGATAAAGATGGAAAAGAAAAAAAACAACTTCAGGACAAAGAATAGAAGTTAAAATCTGATGCTTAGTTCTTTTTTTTAAGTAAATAAAAAGTTGGAACAAAGTTCAAGAAATCTGCTTAAAGAATAAAAGCAAAAACAAGGATGAGATTTTGGAATAATGTAGTCAAATTTAAAGACAGGTGTGTTTAGACCTCAAACTTCAATAAGAAATGTTGAAACGTTGGATTTCAGTCTCTTCGGAGTCGTCCTCCTCCGTGACTTTTTCCCGAATCGGTCTGGATTTTATCTGCAGCCGTCGGAGATGAATGAGCGTGATTAGGAATCCTGGGATAAACTAAAGAGGGAACGGCGCTGCAAGCTGTTCCGGCCTCCGCCGTCACTCCCTCCATGAATCATCTTCCCTTAATCTGTTTAAAGAAAAGTGAGAACACGTGCGCAGACTTCCCAGCTCTGTGCTGGAGGGGCCGGGTCGTGATATATGGGGTCTTGGAGCCCCCGCCTTGGCTCCGGTCCAAGGCCCATTTGTACAGATGGGGTTTTACGTGGGCCATTTTAGCAAAGCACCCTCCCCATAAAGCGGGAGTGTCTCATCTCCCCATAATTATGCGATTATGGTGGAGGTGACAGATCCTCTCGGAGGCAGACCAGCAGATGCTTTTATCATATTTTAGATCCACCTTAATCAAGCCACGCCTGCATGAATGAAGAAGGAGAGATGAGATTTCACTGATGATCCCAGATGGAACAGATAGTGATGAGGGGCGCCCCCGTGTGGGCCATAGCACTCACTGCAGATACACTACAGGAAAAAAATCAAACTTGATGTTTCATTTCATTTTTTAAGTAAAATAACAGTCAGCAGTTAAACAGTTAACTTTATTCAAATACCAAATTCATTAAATATGTGAGAATAGTGACAAAAATTCATTAAGAAAAAAAACAATTAATACAAAGCTGGAAAAACTTAAATTTGAACAAAAGGGACAGTTACTGAAAACTGATGCATGTTGACTTTTTCATTGAAAAAAGGTTATTCTGATGCAAGTCGATTTTTTTTATTTTTTTTTTTTACTAAAAAAAGTCATTTTAATGCATGCTTGTTGTGGGTTTGTTTTAAGGTCATTTTACCTGCAGTATTTCACATTTATTGTTGCAGGCATACACTTGTCGATTTTTCAGACCAGAAAAAGTCATTCTAATACATGTGAGTTTTTTCAGCCATAGAAAGTCTTACAAATACAGTTGATTGTCATGCCAAAAGTCACATGTCAATTATTTTTAAACCCAAAAAAAAAAATCATAATAGTGCATGTCGATTTTTTTCATGTGAGGAAAGTCATGTCTGTTTTTTTCAAGCAAAATGGTCAAACCAATACGTGCCGATTATTTAGACCAAAAAAGTCATACTAATACATGTTGGTTTTTAATGTAAATGAAGTCATACCAATATATTGAGAAAATATGTTTCTAAGTAATTTCTCTGTGCAAGAGTTTGTATTTCATTGTGTTTGTGTGTATATATATATATATATATATATATATATGATAGGCATACACATGTGTGTGTGCTTATATTATTTCTACATTGTATTATTTTTACAAATATATACGTGTGTGTGACAGGGTTTTAAATAATTCGCTTTTGGTGAAAAATGATTTAGACAGAAAAATATACCAGGATTACTAACAACTAGTAACTGATTTAACTTTTGTTTTTAAATGGTCTTTGCAGGATAATTCTCTTCGAGGTGTGCATTATCAGACATGAACGGACAAAGTATGAGAAGTATAAAGAACCCACCTTTCTCCACTTCAGAATCCGCTGGACTTACGTTGACTTCATCATCAGTTGAAGACTTACTGTAGTCAAATGACTGTAAACACTGGAGCTGAAGCTCCAGTATTACTGTAAATTCATTCTGTAAACTTCAGTTTCATTTTTTCAACTACAAAAAAACACTTGATAGTGAAGCTTCCCACTTTCAAAATAAGACCAACACTTTATTTTGAAAACGTGTTTACTTCCAGTGATGTTGGCGCCTTGCATTCTGCTTTGTTTTAGTTTAGAAACGTAAAATTCAAAGTTATTCAGAGTTTTAGATTTAATTGTATTTTATTTTATTAATAAAGACAGTTGAGGACCTGTGAGGCGCCTATTTCTCAATCAAACACTTTCATAAGCTTTTCCTGTTGCTCAGTTGTCCAGCGGGCCCTCCCCTTTTTTTTCTTCTCTGGTTAGAGCCTGTTTGTGCTGTTCTCTAAAGAGAATAGCTCACATCCTTCAAGGAAGTCAGAATAGCCTTAATTTCTAAGAAGAAAACGGTCAAGTTTCACATGAAAGTTCATTTTCTGGCCATTTTGAGTGTTTAATCGACGCACAAATGTGATGCTCCAGATACTCAAAAGAAGGTCAGTTTTACAGCTTCTCTAACCAGAAAACAGTCTTCAGCTGTGCTAACATGACTGCAGAAGGGTTTTCTAGTCATATGTAAACCTTCTGACACAGTGAGCTAATACATTGTACCTGTAGAGCACTGGAGTCATAGTCACTGGAAATGGGCCTCTGGTTACCTCTCTAGATAATGCACCAAAAACAAACTATTTATGGTCATTTTCTTTAATCACTACGGCAAGAATAATGAGTTACACATGAAGCAACAAGTGAAAGTATGTTTGTGTTGGCTGAATGTGAGCAAATGCTAGAAATTACCAGAGCACCTGAACTTTCTGCAATCAGTTAAGTTTTCTGTTGCATTTTTAGATAAATGTGATCATCAAAAAACACAGATTTTTCTTTATTTCAAATGTAAAAACGAAATCTTTTGTATCTCATAAAATCAAAACCAAAATAAACCCAGAGTAAGTCTTCATTTTTAATGTGTTAACACTGACTGTATATGAGAGCTGGACTGAGTGGGAGTGACGTCATCCATAGAAAATGCCTTCCTTCTGCTTCCAGTAAAATCAATTCAGTTGGCATTTTTTTGGCACTATGGACCTACGGCATGCTGGAACCAGACGACGACAGTAAGCAGTGATTGGTTAGAGTTGGTCTGAATCCATGTTTCTATAGCAACTAGTCTCACCAACAAGTGAGCTTGTTGGAAGGCCACACCCCTTTCACTATAAACATCCACAACAAAATGTGTCTATCAAACGTTAGACGTGATGTTAAAAAGGCATCAGCGTTAGAATGTTTATGCGGACCAATAGAATGACAGTAACAGCGGTTTATTTCTCTATTGAAGTTTATGGGATTTAGGCTTCTTCAACCCAGCAGCTACTTCCTGTTTGGAACGCCAGGGGGAGGGGCGACTTCAGTCCAGTTCTCACATACAGTTAATGGTTCATATATTCAAATTCTAGTTGTACGTCAGAGTATTATTTATAATATTTATTAAAGGGATGTTCACAGCTGGGCTTTGTGTTGCTTTTTCGTCTTTAAAGGGTAACCAAACACTAAAGGAACTTTTTTTGTCCGTTGACCTCTATAAATTAGGCTTTAAAAGTGCTGTCTGTTGGTCCTTGCCACAGTTTTGACGATTTCAAATAAACTTCCTGAAATTACAGTCTAAAACCGTCTGTGTGCTGCCCCCTACAGGTTGAAACGAGGTATTACAGTTAAATTTAGTGATTGGTCAACTGGTTCCAAGTCATCAAGTTCTGCAGCTCCGCCCATCTTTGAATCTCAAACGGTTGGTTGTTAGCGTGTTAGCTTTAGCATAGCCCGTAGGTGTGTTATCAAAAATCTACTGGCTTGAAGAACTTTCACATGGACTTTGAAGTCACCTGAATCCAGAGAACTCCGTCCTGGTGATGGATTTAAAATAAGAGCCAGAGTCTGCAGCTGAAGTAGACAAGTTTATTAATGATAATAATGAGGATGAGGATGATAATATTAATAATTAGTCATAATTATAATAACGTTAATGTCATAATAAATAGAACTCTTCATCTGAAGCACGGAAAGAGAAGCATACAGAAGAGAAAAACAAAAACACAAAGTTTAGAGTACAGAGTCGGGTGGGGGGTTCGGGGGGGTCTAGAGACATTTTTCAATATATCATTTTTCATTTTTAAAACTTTATTTAACTGGAACATTTACAAAAAGGAGAAAGAGAGATTTTAAAAAATCCTTATAAATAAATTTTGTTGTTAAAACAAAATACAAGATTTGGGGGGGGTCATTTTTCTTTTTTTTCCCCTTTAAGGACAGGTGTGTGTGTGGGAGGGGTTATGTACAGAACACCAGGAATACAAAAGGGGCTCACATACTATAAGGCGCAGGGAGGGGGGTAGTTAGAATTTGGGTATATTGGGAGCGGAGGGGGGCTCTCGGTGAGAGGGGGGGGGCATCCTGCTGATGTCACAGCTCAAGCACTTGTGCTCAGGAAGATCAGGACCGCTTATTGAAGGCATCTAAAGGAAGGGGGGGAGGTCCCCTGTGCCCCCCCACCCCCCCGCTCCATCCCACTGCTGCTACGGTGCAGGCTGGAGTTTTAGACTCTTCCAGTTTTTTTTTTTTCTTTTTTAAAGGCAAAACTCCTCTGGAAGCAGACGCCGGTAAAAGGGGAGGGGGGCGTCAGCGAACAGAGACAAAAAACCACAGTAAAAAAACAAAAATAAACAAAACCTGCTGCTTCAGCGACACCAGAACATCAAAGTTTATAACATTTAAAATGTCCTTTTTTTCCATATTAACAGTGAGTAAAAAGACAAAAAAATTCTAAGGCATTAACTTTTTTTTTCATTTCACCCTACAGTTGTCTGTAGTCTTTAAATGAAACTGTAACCGAAATAAAAGTTCATGCAGCAAAAATAAACGCTAACCCGTAAGCAGGATGAGCTCTGCTTCTTCACTATTTTCACTGGAGAGCAAAACACCTGCAAGGTAAAGTCAGCTGCAAAGCGGCACACACCTCCAACAAAGGGCGTCTTTACTGCAGATGACACACAGCTTCAAGCAGACTCAGTACAAGACTTAAAATGGCAACATTGCACGCAGCCCCTTAGAGTATACTTACTACAACAAGAATACTAGAAAGAATGAAAAATAGTGACACCTATGTTGAAACACGGTACTGCAGATGTTGATTGTGCATCCAAGTTAACAGTTTCTATTTGGCAACCTCTGACTTCCCGACCTCTTTTTTCATTTTTGCATAAATGAGAGCAGCCTGGCGTCCGGCGGGCGTTTCCCGCTTCCCGTCCCACGGAAATGCTACGTTTGGACCGTTGACACGCGGAGGAGGAGCAGCGGTGCAGCTCGAAAGCAAACGTCAACCAGTTTGTTTGTTTGTTTGCCACAAACACCCACCAGAGCACCGGTTGTGGATTCTTCCGCTGCTGAAAGTAGTCCCCAGGAAATGCACTTTTGCTTGAGTGATGTTTGCTGAACAGTTTTTTAAAAAAAGTATTTTTTCAGTCACAACAATCGGAGTAAACGAAGTCAGAGAGAACTGAGAGACAAACTCCCCCTTTTTTTTTTCTTTTGTCTTTTTGTGAGATTCGTTGACAAAATCTAAACACACAATAATACCATCCTGTCGGACTTGATCTGCTAGTTTCTAACCAGAGTAAGTAGGTAACAGTGTTCTTTAAAAAATGTGCCTCTCACACATGACATCAAGTGTTTTTGTTGCAAAATGCATAGATAAGTCAGTGGATCAGTTCCAACCATGTGACGAGTTTCCCAAAGAAAAGCAGAAAAATAAAACTGTGGCTCTTTATCTCTGTCCCCCTGGAGGTTCCCGCCAAACTAAAACTCCAACCTGCTCCTGAGTTGCTGATGAGCCTCCACAGCGCTGTAAACAAGCCCGGGAGTCACCCGACTCCCAGAAACAAACCCACAGGTATGAAGATGCCCAGTCTGCATACGTGAGAGAACCACTTCACCCCACTTATACTTCACAACAGTTAGTTGTAATGATATAGATACTCTTGGTCATATATGAGAAGCTGTCTACAGATGAACAGAGGTCGCGTGGGTAGGAGCCCTGATTCAGAACGATATTTTCCTTTTTTTTTTTAACCTGAAATAAGATGAAGTTAATCAAGAAGTGTGAGGTGAGCTTTACTGTACAGGATATTAACAGTACACACTGTAGTTTTTACAGGAAGTCAGGAGCTTTAACCGTTTCGTACTCTCTTGGAATAACTCTCCCAAACCACTTCTGCCGCAGTGGCGTACCCTGAACTCTCAAAGTTGTGCTTCACCCAAAGCTGGACGCCTCTGATCAGAAAAGAAAAGCTTCTTCTCAGGGCGAGCAGGCCGTTTCCTCTCTGCCACGCATCCACCGGCGTGAGGAGCACGGCTCGTAAGAAGCAGGCCGCCGCCGCAGCAGGCCAGCCGGAGAGCCGGCTCCTCCTCAGCGGAGATGAGCGAACGGAATCTGGGTCACGTCAATACGCATCCGGGCTCCGGCGTCAGCACAGAGTCCCGCTGAGTCCTGATCAAAGAGCACTGAGACTGTGTGTTCAAATCATACTTTGGTTCAAGTAAGAAAGAAAATCAATATTCATAAACTTTGTATCTGACATCCACGACACCGTAACACTAATTAGGAAGTGTTTTGCAGCTCTGATGAAGGCCAGAATTACTGCAGACGTAATTCTCTGGACGTGTGTGTGTGTGTGTGTGTGACTGAAACAGAAAGGAAGGTCCTCACTTCTCGGGTGATTTTCCTAATCCTCACTGTGTAGTAAGTGCAAGAATGTGTGTGTGTGTGTGTGTGTGAAACGCTCATCTGTTTTCAGGGAGATCAGTTCAGACAATCACCACCACACTTTCAATCATAGAACACATGGTCACATCTTACAGTAAATATCAGGGGGGCGGGGCATATTCAGCTGGGAGGCGGTGAGAGAGGGGGTGGGGTTCTATGTTCAGGGGCTTTCCTGCTTTCCGCCCCCTTCTGGTTCCCTGACATCACCACAGCCCATATAATAGATATGTATATATATTTATATACAGAGAAAGGATACATACTTATTGGACACCCTAGACATGAAAGTACATTCAGAAACGGAACCAACATTCTTGATTAAACACGTTTACAGTGACCCTCCTCATGAAAAGACCTGCGCTTCCACCAGAGTTTTCTGTGCTGCAAAGAGGACACCCCCCCAGCAGGTCCACCCCCCTCGTGTCGCGCCCCCGCCGATGCAGTGCAATGGGTTACAGTTGTTAGATGGGCGTCGATGGGTTATTGTGGTCAGATGGACACGTGCATCCTCCTCATCGCGGCGCTCTGGGGGGGCAGGGGGGGTATTTGCAGAGCGACACAAAGGCTCGGAGTCTGGCAGGTGGGGTGGGGGGGTCAGTGACCTCTGCTGGGGCGTGGAGAGGGGCGGACGGGGAGGCTCAGCCGTGACTCACCGTCCCGTCCCCCAACGCTGTAAACCGGCAGCAGGTCGGCGGGGAGGGCCCAACGCTGCTGCCAAGAGGAAGTGACATCACGACAGTATCCACGGGGGAGAGGGCTGCTAACAGTAGCGGGGTCGGCCACACCCCCAACAAGGAGGAGGGGCATCGTCGCAGCCCCGAAACGGAAGGAAGGAAATCTGAGCTTTGACTCCGCCCACAGGAAGTACAGCGTAGAAGGTGCCTCTGCCTGGATGCCGAGTGCTCCCTGCCACCCTCCTGGTTTTTCTTTTGGTCGGCGACAGAGCGGTGTGCCATAGAGAGAGGAGGAGGGGGGCGGGGCCTCCCTCCTCCTGCCTTCATACCACAGAATCAGCATCAAGGGCCAACTGTTCATCTCCCTTACCAAAAACATAAAAACAGATCTGTACATATATACTGCTTTATACAGACTTTTTTTTACCATTGTAAATCACAAAAGTATAGAAAAATAAAATGTTTTATAATAATGGGACACTTCTTTCTCTCTCTGTCTTTTTCTACCCGGCAAAAAGGTGGTCCCTGGTGGAAACTGGCTCACTCCATCTGTCAAGTTTGTGGCTGGTTTGACAACGCTGCCGCGGCGCCACTTTGTACGCCTCCCGTCTTTCCTCGCCAGCCTCAGTAGAGGGACTCCTTCTCATCTTCTTCTTGTGTTATTTTCTTAAAGCTAGTTCTCCTCTCTTCGTTGATTTCATCTGTGATGTCCATCAATACTGAGTACAGCTCTTCATTTTGTATTTACTGGAAACAGGGGAGAGAGGAGACGGGTAAATATGGAGAAGCCGCTTCACTGACACACAATGAGAGCTGCTGTGAAAATGAAGTCAGTGAGGAGAGTCTGTGGATGCTGAGAAGGTAAAAAAAGAAAAGCAGGCAGCTGGACGTGGTTGGAGAAAGCCTCCTGGAGAGGAGCTGAAACGTCTTGAATAATAAATGAAAAACCAGGTCCAGCTGACCGCTTTTTACCCTGAACATGCCTGACTATCTTCTCACGGAGGCAACAAGGATTAACAAAATGCACGTGGAGGAATGTTTGTGATGAGTGTGCACACGGTGCACAGAGCATCTCCAGCGGCTGAGATAAGTCCTGGAGATCAGAGCGAGTTGCAGTCGTACCAGCAGAGATCTGTGGCTAAACTCTCAGGGTAACTGCAGAGGGGGCGGGTGGGGTGGGGGGTGGGGGAGTGAGCGTCCCGGGACCCCCGTCATGACAGACGCTCGCTAATTCAGACTGATCTTCAGCAGCTCCATGGAGCTTCTGATGAAATGAAATGAAAGAAGATGAGGATCTAATTTCAAAACTGCTTTGTAGTGCATTACCCCCCCCCACCTAAAAAAAAAAGAACTCCGCCCACCTCCGACCCAGAGAGACAAACAGTCAAACAAGTGGCGTGCTCAATCAGCCTCCACCTCCCCTCCTTCCATCCATCTTTCCTCCCGCCTGAGCTTCACACATCCTTCTCACCGGGGACCCCCCCATATGAAAAGGTGTAGCCTTACAGGCTGGGGCGGGAGACAGGAAGGGAGGGTGGGTGGCACACAGCACCAGAGCTACATATAGTTCTGGCTCACAGACAGTCAGGTCTGCAGTAAATGATTCATCCACTGAATGACTGAAGAGATCGCTCCAGGAATTAGACGGGGCCCTTCTCTGTTTCTTATTCTGCTGCTGTTACTTTCTCACCAAGCTGGTGTATATATATTCTGTTTCTATTGTGGTTACTATTTTAGTTCATTCAGAAAAGATTGTGTGAAAAAGTAAGTACACCCTCCGTTGGTCCAGAATATTCTGGTTCCTCTACGGCTGGAAGCTCAGCAGACACCAGTATCACAAAGTTATTTCTCTTCATTCTTGACCTTCTGCAGATGTCTTTCTTTCTGAGGATGAACTGACTTTAGACCTCAAAAATGGGCGTGGCTGTTTGGCCCCGCCCCCACTGGTCTGTTTGGGGCTAACCTAGCTGTGGCACAGTTCTTACATCCCCAAAGTGGCTTTTTGAAGAACAGAAAGAGAGATGTCAGAACACCCCTGACCTAGTCAATCCAAAGAACTGGACTTTAGGGTCAAATGAGCCCAGGTACAGTTTGGGTTACCGGCGTGAATACAATCAGCTTTTCTTCTGGACTTTGTTGATGCTCTGTGTTGTTCTCATTTGTTGGGATTTCTGTTCTCTGTTGCTTTTGTTGAGTGATCCAGTTCAAGATGAAGTTTTTGCAGCAAAGGGAACAGATCATGATTCTACCATCAATGTGCTTAGTTTCTGCACTGAAGTTTTCTTTCTTTTTTTTTCTTTTTTTTTAATCAAATGTTTGGTTTAGAGTCTGTTTTAAAATAAAATCCATTTGATCCAGATTGACAAGATAAGATTTTAATCTTGTAAACATAAAATAATGGATTTTAAGGGAATTTAATTTGTAAAAGAAAAACATCTTCTTACTTATTTTTGTAGTGAGAATTGAAATATTGAGTAATCCTAAAAGTTTTCTGTTATTAACCAATGGTTCACTCAAACCCTACGCGGCAGACGCGTCATATCCGCCTCTGAAATGTCAAATCCGCCTCTGCAACCTCATATCCGCGTCAGTAATGTCATTTCCGCGTCTGTAACCTCATATCCGCGTCTGTAATGTCATATCCGCATCTGCAACCTCATATCCGCATCTGCAACCTCATATCCGCCTCTGCAACCTCATAACGTCAAATCCGCCTCTGCAATGTCAAATCCACGTTTGTAACGTCATATCCGCCTCCGCAACCTCATATCCGCGTCTGCAACGTCAAATCCGCGTCTGTAATGTCATATCCGCGTCTGCAACCTCATATCCGCGTCTGTAACCTCATATCCGCCTCTGCAACCTCATATCCGCGTCTGTAACATCATATCCACATCTGTAACGTCAAATCCGCGTCTGCAACGTCAAAACCACGTCTGTAACGTCATATCCACTTCTGTAACGTCATATCCGCCTCTGCAACCTCATAACGTCAAATCCGCCTCTGCAATGTCAAATCCACGTTTGTAACGTCATATCCGCCTCCGCAACCTCATATCCGCGTCTCCAATGTCAAATCCGCGTCTGTAATGTCATATCCGCGTCTGTAACCTCATATCCGCATCTGTAACCTCATATCCGCATCTGTAACTTTATATCCGCCTCTTTAACGTCAAATCCACGTGTGTAACGTCATATCTGCATCTGCAACCTCATATCCGCGTATGTAACGTCAAACCAGCTTTTATAACGTCATATCCACGTCTGTGACATCATATGCGCCTCTGCAACCTCAAATCTGCCTCTGCAACCTCATATCCGCGTCTGTAACGTCAAATCTGCGTCTGTAACGTCATATCCACGTCAAATCTGCGTCTGTAACGTCATATCCACATCTGTAACCTCATATTCGCCTCTGCAACCTCATATCCGCATCTGTAACGTCAAATCCGCCTGTAACGTCAAATGTGCAATGTCAAATCCGCGTCTGTAATGTCATAACCGCGTCTGTAACCTCATATCCGCGTCTGTAAAGTCAAATCCGCATCTGTAACGTCATGTCCGCGTCTGCAATGTCAAATTCACTTCTGTAACTTCAAATCCGCGTCTGTAACGTCATATCTGCCTCAGCAACGTCAAATTTACAGCTTGGGAACGTCTTGAAAACCTTTCGAGGTGATTTAATCTGTTTCTTTGGTTTTCTGCTGAGATCGTCACGTGTGGACGCAGTTAAAGTGGCATTTATCATTTGTATCTGACGACTGCATGACTGTCTGAATATGAAGACCTCAGACTATAACTGAGACGTTTCCTACACTGGTTCTTCGACTTCCACGCTGTGTGATTCTTTTTTTTAGTAGATTCTTATTTCTTTTGGAAGCAGTGAGGGTGTACTTAGTATTTCACACTCCGCTTCAGTCTTCTCGTTGCTCTGAAGTTACTTGCTGCAAAGAAGCAGAACTTCTCCTGACATCCTGAGCCATTAATTTCTCATGATTAAATTCTTCCTCAAAGTTTTAATTCTGCCAAAGAAAACAGCGCTTTGAGTAAAATGATGATAAATGACATCAAACTGAAGCTTCAACGGAAAATCCATATTTTGGGGCGATAATGGAGCAGGAAAAGGTCATCGTCTTCAAACTTGCTCATGCGTTGGATTTAAATTTGTTGGGAAAGAGTCAGAAATAAGCAGGAAAGTTTTCAAACCAAAAACAAAGAAAAGAGGTTTTAGTAGAAAACAACATCCAGGTGTGAAGGCAGACATCTTGTTCTTATAACTGCTTTATTCTGACACTCAGAAAACAATCAGAGGTTACTTATATGTCACATACTGACAACAAAAATATTGAAAGAATGAAGAAAAGGCTCATAGTAGTATACTTTAACCTATGAAATGAATCCAAAAAAATTACTTTACACCTTTCAGACAATATATTCTCATAGAAATCACATAGAGTTCAAGAACAAGTTCAGCTGAATTGAAAATACACAGATAACCCCACTTCATATAGGAATACATATAAAACAGTTACTCAGAGAATTGTGATATAGTTTGTGTTTATATACATTTAAATGTACGTAGAAGTGCTGTAACTTTTTTGCATGGTTTTTCTTTTGTACAAATATTTTCGGTGGATTCATAAACTCACCTGCCAGCTTATCAGGGCTTAGTGAATACTTGTTAATAGAAATGATGCATAAAGAGTATTTTCTTCTGGTATGTAAACATGTCTCAGTACTACTGTTAATAAGTGTAAACAGATGGGTCGAATAGAGGACTAAGTTGCATATCAAGCTGGTTATGGGAACCAACAAATGCAAACGAAGCTAAAAAGAAAAAAAAAAGTTCTAAAAATTCACATTTGACTAGCGTAATAAGATGCGTCTACGATACCGACGGCTATTTTCTATAGTTCTTTAGCTTTTAAGCCTTGATAAGCTGACACTAAAATGGTTAAACAATGTTAGTTGAAACTTTTTCTGTAAACTGTTGACAAACCCGTGCAGACTGTTAGGAGCTGCTCCGGATGACGACACTCCAGCAGTCCCTGTGAGAGCATCAGTGCCGCTGCCTGCTCCTAATTGCATTCTGTATGCTAATGCTTTAGCACGCGCTGTAATTACTGAAGGGGAATTTGTGGATCCGCACACTCTGATGGCCGTGATGCATTAGGAAGTCCATCTCTGCAGAAGGAATCACAAATCATTTTGATGAACGGCGCCCAAAGCCGTAAATGGATTTACAGATTAAACGTCGTTTTCATGAGACAAAAATCGCTCATTTGTTCTGAATGTTTCACCGTTTTCAGGAGAGAACAAAAACTTCTCTGTACGACGAGTCTGGTCGGCCATGACGCTGCAGGTCAGTCCGGATGGAGAGTGGCTTCAGCCAGCGACTGTATTAGAGAACCGGACCGATTGAGTGTGACCCCCTCCTTAGAAAATGGTTTATTTCAGTCGCCAGACGTCATTAATAAGCAGTTATTAGTTTGAGTTTGTTTTATGGCAACCACTTTCTCGAATCAGGAGTGAGCTTGTTGGACGGCCACGCCCCTACCACTAGAAATAAGGCTACAAAAATCTGTCATATGTTTTGAACCTTGAGGTCAGGCTCCGCCTCTTTTACTGAGGCATCTGATTGTAGTTAAAGTTATAAACTGATCAAACAAACAAAAGTGAAATGATCAAGATGTTAAAAAAAAGTTTCAGATCCAGAATGTTTTCTCTGACCAATAGAATGACTAAGAAATAGCTGTTTATTTCTCTATGGAAGTCTATGGCTGTGTCCGATTTTACCCCCAATCCCTAAAAACGACAGAGTTTTGGACTATCTAGAGTCCTGAATTTTAAAAGCAATTCGGACACCATGATCACTATTTTACTTGTGTTTTTCTAAGCGTTGGATATGACGTCACAGATTTTATGAAATTAAAATCGAGTTAATACGGACATTTTACGACATCTTTTCGACTTTTTTTCGACCGTAAGACATTGTGGTTTATATTTGCTAATGTAATGAGCATCGATGCATGCTAGTTTTTCGCAAAGGCTTTTGGGAAATTTCTATTACTCTTGATTTTGGAATAGTAGATTCAGACAGCTCTAGAAAACGCACTTTATAGTGAGTAGGGGGGAATTCGGACACAGTCTATAGGATTTTGCGTGTATATCCTTGGAAAGGCATGGTGGTGGGGTCACTCCGTCCAGTTATCAAGTACAGTCAGTGGCTGCATATTTTGTAAAGTTGTTTATCCCACCAACAATCATTGTTCTGGTTATTTTAAAGTTGTATTTTTGAAAATAACCAACACAATATTTACTGTATTTTGTTCTTATGTCTTTAAATGAGCGACAGGTGTGCCTTAAGCCCCTCCCATTTGTTTGTTATTTTATCTTTGTTGGTCGTTCATCCTTCACAAAATAGTTCTGCAGTTTGAGATACCGCCAATGGACTTCAATAAGACTGAAACTAAGGAGACTTCCTTAAATGCTTAAATGTGACCCCGCCCCTTTAAGACACGTTTTGGCTGCTGAGGTAAATCCACAGAAGTCCCGTTTTTTTCCGTTGCTGCTTCCTGAATGTTTTGTCTTCAGGGAACAATAAGTGACTTTGTTCCCCACAGCTGAACTAAACTGGTTTGCAGTAGCGATGATGTCACAGGGACGTGGAGTGAGGTCATGCAAACTACAGCGTGCTCGTCCCTCTGCCCGCCCTCCATCACAGTCAAACATTCTGATGCATATTTATATATATATTTCTCATATATGTATGTATATAGCACATAGGCACACACATTCAGATAAAAATAAGAAACAAAAAAATCTGTTTCATTCCAGTCTAGCTTACTAATAGTGGTCACTAACTGAACACCCAGACTCTGCTGCAGAGTTTATATGACAAACTCTCCTGTTTGCAAATGATAAAAATAATATTCAAAGTCTTTTTTGCTTCTTATAAAACCCCCAAATAGTGAGCAGCTTACATACTAGCATAGAAAAGGAAGAACCATGTTATTTGTTGTTTTTTTTTTTAACCCACAAATTTTTCTTTGACTAATGAGCTAATGGGCTATTTTTCTTTTTTTTTATTTGATATACAACAGTACTCTATCATTTTAACATCTTGACTAAACATAACTAGATGTATAGATTTTCTATAAATATGTTACATCTCAGAAAATATTGAAAAACAAAAACAAATAAAGTGCAACAAACATTTTTTTGAGACTACAAACACTTTTGTGAGTACATGGAAATTAAATATTATTGGCAATAGCTTTGAGTTTTTATAGCTGCACAGAAATCTTGACAGCTAACAGTAGCTACACAGATTTTTTTCTTTTTTTAATCCACCTCACGGAGCACAAAGAGAAGCCAATGTAACGTCTGGATGCTCTGCTCTGCTCGTCTCCTCCCCTGGGTGCTTTTAGACTTCCTGTATCTGTGTGTGTTTACAGTGTCAGACGTGTTACAGTATATGTCTTTAGTATGTTGCAGTCGCCTGCGCTCAGACTGCTGGTTGAACCAAAAGTGTCCAGAAGTGAGTAGCTCTGTTTGTGAAGGTCAGCTCGTTTATCCTGAGGTTAAAGACTTTGTGCAATGCTTCAAAAAATCTACAACAAAAAGATCCCAGTGACTACTGGAGGCCCTCTGCTGGCTCCTCCCACTCGGGTCTGTGTGTGAGTCCATGTGTGGCGCTCAGATGATGTGTGTTAGTGTGGATCTGCGGCCGTGTCTCCTGCAAATTCAGCTCGCGAGCGGTGGCGGCGGCGTCTCTGTACAGCTAATGAGATTAAGCCGTTTGGTTTGTTTCTTTGTTCCAAATTCTCTCTGAAGTTTAAGGGGACTTTAAATCTGCTCCTCCACGCTTAAGTGTTTTATCGAGATGAGCGCGGCGCCAACCTTCACAACAAATCATCTCTGCTTTTGTTTGGTTATTGTGCAGAGTTTGGTGTTCCACGGAGGAGGCGTTCCTTCATGGTCGGGGCTCCGGGAAACACGATGGAATAAAAGAGCCGCTTTAGCCCCACGCCTCATTTGCTTTGTTTTCACTTCCAATAAAATATTCAGAACGCCAGCGATGCTGTTTAGCAGCAGAACTGTTGCATCTGCAGGAGACAGAACCCTGACCTTCACGACCCTCAACTCTGCATGCTGTCATACACATGGTACCGCTCGTAAGGCTCCACTGCCAGTGCACAACAGTAGGACACTCCAACTTCAACAAAGAAAAAGGAAATCAAAGCAGTCAGAGCAGCGCTGTCTTTGAGCTCAGAACCACCAGGCGTGCGGGTCCGTTTGGGACCGACAGTTCTTCAGCGTTTTCAGGGAGTTACAGTCTGGTTGGATCGGATCAGAAACGTCCCGGTGTGTTCTCAGTCAGACGACAGCGGCTGCATACACACACCTCTGAGCATGCATCAGACGTGCTGCAGGAGGCTCACATCGTTATGGTGACACAGCACCCAAATACAGCAGTCAAGAGAATGCACGTGTGCATTTCCAAAAGAAAACCAGAAGCACAAAATGAGTACAAAACCATAGCAGACCAATGATGACATCAAAGAAGTTGTAGAAATATCTGCTTGTGTCAGGGGGGGCTCAGCGAGTGGACCTGGAGGGGCATTTTCTATCGATTTCATTTATCTCTCCATCAAGGACCGGCTCGTTTGAGTTTCATTTTTTAAGAGTTTTTTTGTTTTTTTTGGGGGGGGGTCATGTCTTTTTTTTCTTTCATTTAGTAGGGAGTGAAGCGACTGTACCCTCCTCTGTAAAGGCTAGCCTGCAACATCAAAGATGAAAAAGTACCAATCAGTATTCAGGTGACAGCTTGAGGCGCTTTCTCTTTCTCTGCAAATTTCCTTCCTTCAGAGTGAGGGCCTCCCGAGTTTTTGGAGGGAGTGGCGCCTGCGTACGGTGAGTGTGTGTTAGGAACAGGGTCAGGGGGGGTGCATCTGTGGACGGCGGTGACAGCAAACCATCACAGCTCCTTCTCATGTCCCGCAGAGGCGCCCTTCTGAGGGGCCGAAGCGCACCACGTTAGCCCTTCCGTTTAGCACCATGCTCCAGATATCTAGGGCAGACACACACAGAGAGCATGCACGTGGGCCTATGCATGCACACCTGCACATGCACGCACACACAGTCCCTCCTCTCATCTCTACTGCAATTAGACAAACTCCAAAGGCTACCCAAAAGCCTTCAAAGGCTAATTTCGCCTAATTTCAGGGAGTCAAAAACTGGAATCCGTGTGAGCTAAAAAGAATTTTCAACCTCAGAGGAACTAATTATTGTATAGCTTTTAAATGCAAAACCGTCTGCAGCAGAAGCATTGGTCAGATATGATTAGAGGATCCGGGCTTGTGAATGATTAGCTGGTGGCCTCAGCAGAGAGTCTCCCTGTTTGTTCCACACACACACACAGCATCGGCTCGTTTAAGGCCAAATCCTTCGTCTGCGCTCTTCACATGTGTGTGAACCGGAAGGAAATTTGGAGGGAAAAGAAGAAAAAAAATAAAAAAGAAGTAAAACATTCAAGCACATTTTTTTTTTATTTATGAAGAGGGAAAAAGAAATGTCTTAATTAATGAAAGCTTTTAGCTAGCAGCTGCACCGGGGAACTGGACGTTTGGTTTTTCCAGTGGAAAGAAAATCGCATGCATGCCGGAACGGTCAATTTGAGTCATTTCTCAGGCAGAGAGCACGCCTCCCATCAAGAAGAGGGCGAGAAACTCCCTCTCTCCTTTGGTCTGGCTCTCGTTTGAGTCCCACGGCACACTGCTGCATGCGTTTGATGCTCCTTAAGCTCTAGGTTTGGTCTGTGAGCCTGATCCCATCATCCCCTTGTCGCCATAAAACAAAACCAAAGAGAAAGTTTCAAGAAAGGATGCTCTTTTATTTATCGTTTTTCATCTTTGATGTTACAGTAGCTGCAAAAGCTAGCTAAAAACCGACATTAACAATTCAACTTCATCCCTTCACCCGATGAGGAAGGAAAAAAAACTCACTCCACACCAAAGTCGATGATGTGAAAAGAAAATTGGAGAATGAACAAAAAAAACCCTGCAGTGATAGTTCTGGGTTGCTCAAAGCATGAGGTGAGCTCTTCTGATCACATGCTGCGTCTCCCAGTTCCACTAGAGGGCGTCAGCATGAAAACCCAGGAAATGAAGAGAAACAAAAAAACAAAAAAGACGCCAGCAGAGCCCGGCGACCACGCCGGCTTTTACTTTGGAGAGAGTGCTAGCTGGCGTCATGATGTCCGGAACGGGCGGCACTCAGACACTTACCATGGTCCCCACACTGTACGTGGCGGCGGGGCCAATCGTGTGGTGGTAGGGGTCTGCTGTTGCATAGACTCTGCCGTAGCTGCGCAGACAGACAGACAGACAGTTACACGCTGATCTATGATTGAGGAAGAACTGTTATGCATGCTTGTTTAATACTCAACCCCACAACTCTTTCAAGTCTAACAATCAATTACCCCCCCTCCCTCCAGGGACTCCAAGGTGCTTCAAAAAGGCGAGTTCAAAGGTCTGAGAATTAGAGCGCTCTTTTCATTGTCATCTTGATTAGGCAGACGGAATCGGTAATGAACGGGGGGAGACAGCCGGAGACAGATGCAAAGAGGAGAACACAGTTGGTGCTGGAGGGCCTGGTGCCCCCCCCCCGCGCTTGTTTACCCTGGCTGCACACTGGGCTCACACGCCCGCCTTTTCATTGTTGCTGGTTTGGAACTAATCCTTCCAATTTCCTTCTAAGACAGGACAAGATGTGTCTGCCTTATTTATTTATTCGACTTCACATATTCCTCTATTTACTTTGCTGCTTCTTCTTCTTCTTTTTTTTTTTTTCCAGCGCTTGCTTGCAAATGAGGGTCTGCGCGGAGCAGATAAGGCTCCCCCAGCCAAGGACTGAGGGCACCGAATCAACCAGGAATAAAAAAAAAGTGGAGAGAGGAGGAAGTGCTCTCCAAGGAAACAACACGACGCCTTTCGCCCCAAACTCGTTACGTAAGCGGGGACTCAGAAGGTCAGGGGAGTCCCCGCCCCCGCGGGCCGCTGCAGGTAAAACAGACGGCTGAGACGAAGCAGCCGAGCTCTTGGTGATCCACTTATTCAAAATGAAATGGCCTGAATTACATTCAATGTCTGAGAAAGTACGAGCAAAGGAAACGGGGATTTCGTATTTTCTGGATCATAAATCGCAGGAGTAAAAAATGTCTAATTAAGAAGAAGGAAAAATTACATGTAAGTCGCTCTGGAGCAAGAGTGTCAAACTCAATCACACAGGGGGCCAAAATCCAAAACACACCTTAGATCACGGGCCGAACAGGATAAGCATTTATTGAACTATATAGCATTACCTGTGATAATGCTAGTGTGAATGCTGGAAGATAAATTTGACCGCTGAAGACGCTAAAGCTGATAGCCAGCTAAATATTTTAGCAAAATGTCAAATTAGACAAAAAAATTAAGAATCTTCCCTCAAAAAAAAACCCAGATTAGCTGAAATATCAGCTAAACTCCAAAATAACCTAAAAAATAATTATGAATAATAAAAAGGCAGGAATATTATTCCAGAATAAATTAACTTAAACCTTAAATAACTTTCAATATTTTACGTTCTGTAAAAATATATTTTGTCAAAATTATACAAGTTAGAAATGAGCACAAGATAACATTGGGTCATTAATAACAACGAAATAAAACAATCTGGAGGGCCGGATCCGGCCCCCGGGCCTTGAGTTTGACACTTGCTCTGGAGTATAAGTCTCAGGAGCAAAAAACGTCCGATCAAGAAGAAGAAAACCACATACAAGTTGCTGTGGAGTATACATCACTCTTTTATATTTGCCATGTCAAAAAGAGGAAAAGAATCTGATTCTCCTCCGTGTTTGTTTTGGACGACACTTCTTCTTCTAGCACTGTCAGCAAAAAACACAGCGCCCTCTATTGGTTGTTAGTGGAAACAACCACTAGAGGGCGACCGGTTGCTAGTGGAAAAATAACAATTGAGCCTATTTAGGTTTAAAAAAATCACAAATAAGTCGTTCCTGAGTAAAAGTCGCACCCCTGGTTAAACTATGAAAAAACCACTGACTTTTACTCTGGAAAATATGGTAAATCACTCAGGGAGGGGGACTGCTCTCGCCGAGCGCGGCTGCTCATAATTCGAGGCGCGGCGGCGAGGCGGCGAGGCCTGATAAATCTTACATTATCGATATGATCTCCCGGCTCCGGGGCAGGGTGTACGTTATCACAAGTGACACGCTCAATCCTTCCCAGATTAGATTCCCAAACCGGCACACATCCCGGCTGACAGCAGCCCGCATGAATCAGCGGCGGCGCCGCCTGAAACGGAGCACACCTGAACCGGAGTGACATCACTCAGAGGTGATGGAGCTGCCCCCCTCCCCCCCCGCCTGCCTCCACAGACCTGAGGCCATTCATAAATACCGCGGTGATATACCCAGTCTGCCATCACAAGCAGCGAGCGGCCACATACATCACGGCTGTTCTCATCCAGTCCAACGAGGTTAGTCTTTCTTGTGTTCTTTTGCTCCCAGCTAAAACGGATATGCCGGCATGCCTAATGGATAAGAGGAGGCGAGGAGGAGCACCTCAGGAAACCCTAAATAACCTTCCCTCCACAAATGCTGAGGAAGCAGCCCTCATTCATCACATCTATGTGACCCTATAGAAGTCTGGGAAGCTCTCACTGAACCCAATCCTTCACCGAGCGTTTGTGAACAGGTGACGCTCTAAATACCTGTGGAACGTCCCTCTTTCATGTGAAATCATTTGACAGGAAATCAGACTAAGTTTCAGTGAAAACTGCTGGTTGGTCACCCTCCACTTCCCCTGCATCAGCCTGTCAGATGTGCTACGAATGGTTTTATGATTTCTTCCTGAACCTAAAGCGCCGCTTTCCCACTCCACAATAAATTTCTCCTTCCTTCAGCGTTTGCGCAGAAACGAGCTGAAGATGCTTGCAGATGATGCTTTGATTGTGTAATCCATCTTGCGGAGGCAGTTGCAGGGAAAGGAAATGAGAAAACGCACCGAAAACACGCCAGAAATAGCTCTGCGGCGTCGTAAAACATGCAACTGCGCATAATTACTGAGACAATGATGGGGGGGGGGACTCACCTGTCGCTGTAAGCGGCGGTGGTGGCGGGCTGGGCAAATCTGTATGCTGCATAGCCGCCCTGTGAAGGTAAGCAGAGAGGTAATCGATGATTAGGCAGGTGCAGTTCCACACACGGACACTAGAAGGTGCTGTTTGCCGGGACAGTGAAAACTCCTGTGAGTTTCAGCACAACAGAAAACACTTTTCCGATGCTCCTGCATTATTGAAGCTCCCCTTTTCCTTTACACGACCCCCCCTCCGGCGCCGGGATGGAGGCAGAAGGCGGCCGGACCGTTGGGGAGGCAGAAGCGGCGGATTCATTTGGCAGAGTGAGGAAGGAATTAAGGAGCTCATTGTGGAGCGCCGCTATTACTCTCTTTGAAAAATGAAGCTGTTCTCCCACTGTTTTTCTATTAGTGCCACTGGAGTGTGCGCCCATCTGCGTCCGCGGCGGATAGGTGCCTCTTAATAATGCATGCTTTCATTCATTTTTAAACTCCAGGGGAAAGTCGTCCGAGAAGCGGCGGTCGCGCCCGCGGCCGCACGTGAAACTGAGGCGGCCCCCCCCCCCCGAACGCCGTCTGAAATCCCACTTCAAGGTTTCTCCGGAGGGACGGGAAGTGGCGGCACTTGCGGCAGATGACTTCCTGCGGGACGGGCGAGCCTCGGGACTGTGCTGATTACAGCAACAGCCCGAACAAACACGGGCCAATAAATCACCGC
Source organism: Oryzias melastigma (assembly GCF_002922805.2). Lineage (NCBI taxonomy): Eukaryota > Metazoa > Chordata > Actinopteri > Beloniformes > Adrianichthyidae > Oryzias > Oryzias melastigma. The sequence goes on from NC_050519.1 coordinate 465,210, forward strand.
CGCACATTGTCAAACCCTGCACACAGCAGTGCAGCACATTCGTTATTGTGTCACGGAGAGCGTGCGTCGGTGCAGCCGTGGTCGTGTGCACGTTCCTGCACGGGAAGGGGGGGGGCATGCATATGTATTAGCACATGCAATGTTGTACATGTGCACGTCTTCCACTCGTCAGCCGGCCTGCTTCTCCTGACTGATGGCTGAGGGGGGGGCGGCGTCCCTCCTGGTCACCCGAGACCTTCACACACATCAGCCTTACGGGGGCGGGGCCTAAACTAATGGCAGCGGTGCCCCGGAGGTCGGCTGACGGGCTGAGTGATGGATCAACACGGCCGGGCCTCGGTCGGGGGCCAGCGGCGTACAGGACTTGGCTGGAGGCAAGAGACAAACAACATCCGTCAGAGCGCGGCCGGGTCGCCGCCATGATGGTGGGTGTCTGCGCCATAAAAGCGGGTGAAATACCGCGCTATCACGCGGGCCGCCGTGTTCGCCATACATCACTCGGCCTCAGCGGTTCGTACCAGAGAAGTCCCCTCGCCAGGTGTGTGTGTGGGGTGGGGGGGCAGCTGACATTTCTGCGGCGCTCGCCATCATCTCGACGGAGAAGATTACAAACCCTTTGCGGCGCGATGATGTCATCACGGCAAACCCCCCCCCATCTGCTGCTCCCTTATCTCTGCTCTCTGGCTCCACCAGGCCTGATCGCCCCCCCCCGGGGGAGGCAGGGATATCCCAGACAGGCGCTCTGAGTGAACGTCGGAGGGAGGGGGGTCCAAACCCAGACACATCTGAAGGATGGAATGACCTGACTTGACATGGGACACTGAGTCAGGGCCCGCCTCCTCGCCAGAGTCTGAGATCACAGGAAGAGGTTGATGGGGGGGCCGTGGAGCTGAGGGGGTTTTAAATTTTGTTGTTGGGTTTCTTGGCACGGCAGAACGAGGCCTAATCGACGCCGGCTTGGCAGCAG
>NC_050519.1:466327-469890 GCF_002922805.2 Oryzias melastigma
ATTAAATGAACTAATGTTTTGTTCCTAGGAATCATCACAAACTAAAATAATGAATCTGGACTTCCTGTTTGTTTATTCTGACCTAAAAATGTTTAATGTTTTAATAAATGTTTATTAAATGTTTGACTTCTCTTTACTCCAGGCCTCGAGGGCCGATGTGTCTCCATGGTTTCCAGATATCCAGGCTCATGACTGATTACCTGGTTCAGGTGAGTCCAGCCAGAGCACGAATGTTGTAAAACATGGAGGAATGTGGCCCTCGAGGCCTGGAGTTGCTTCTTTAGATACATGTCTATTGCAGCGGTGTCCAAAGTCGGTCCTCGAGGGCCGGTGTTCTACATGTTTTCCAACCAACCTGCCACTGAAGCTCCTTATTGGCCAAACACACCTGATCCAGGTGATCAGCAGCAGATAAGGCGGTTTTGCAGGAGGGCGGCCCTCGAGGCCGGACACTCCTGGTGTATTGTATTCAGGTAACAACAGAGCAGTTCCTCGTTCACAAACTGTCTAAGGCCAGTTTCACATTTATATTTATTTAATGCAGCTTTATTTTTCTGCGTCCTGATTGGTTGATGTCGATCTCCTCTGTTCCGTGTTTCCTGTCCAGAATATCTTCAGTTTTCCTTATTTACATAAATCTTTAATCCTGATCAGATCTTTGTTTTTGTTCTATATTCCTGGACTTTTTTTTTTCCACAAAGGTTTGAACTTTGACAGTTTAAATAAAAGTGTGAAGATGTTCACGTCTGTCTAAGTGTGGAAAGTGTTAATTAAGGAGTTTTACATCCTAAAAACATCTATAGATTAAACACTTTGCAGATTACAACACAACTTCCACAATCAACGAGGGAACACGGTTTATTTTATATATCATACTTTATAACGAGCTGCTGGATACTGAGTTCTGATTGGCTGCAGGGAGTCCATTAAAAAGTGATAATGGAGACCTAAAACAAAGTTCTGGTTCCATGACCCTGAATGTTCTATACCGTTGTGCTAGCCTAAGCACACTTGGTAAAATGTAAAATCTCCGTCTGTAAAATGTCTCAAACTAACTTTGGTTTGGACAAAAACAAGCGATAAGAATTTTCCCTCCATTAACATGACGATTAGCAGATAAACTGATTTCCTCTGATGGTTAGTCCTCAAACAGCAGCTAGAGCGGAGCGAGGCTGGTGCAGGTTTAGTAGCCGTTACCATGACAACACATCACACTCCATGTATTTTGCTTCTTGTGGAAATAAAACGACAAATATTCAAGGTAACAAGATGAAAGTACTAATATTTGATTTGGTATTTATTTCTGTTGTGACCATAGTAGGAGCGGGATAATGTCAGAGGAGGAGTCCAGGATCAGATTAATTCATGTCATCCATTCTTTTCTGATAACGTACTCCTCAGCAGGCATTATCCTGTAACATAGCTCACATTTTGCTGTTGTATTCCTTTGTGTGAAAAAGGACAAATTTGGGGTTAAATTCCCAGGAATTGGACAAACTTCCACTTTTAGTTCAGCGTTTTTTCCACCAGATTTGGTGAAGAAGCCGTTCTGAACAGCAGCTCCCCCTGGTGTTGAAGGCTAAGAACTGCAGGTCGGCTCTGTTTGTGGGTGTTGTACTCACGCTCCGTAAGCGGGGATGGGCGGCGGCGGTGGAGCTGTACGGAACGTGTTGTAGACAGCCCGCCCTCGGCCTCGCAAGTGAGCGCCCCGATAGGCCACGGTGGCGCCTGTGGCAGGGTACGGAAACCCTGTTACTGCGGAGGAAACACAAGAGGAGCCTGTTTCAGGGAGCATCCTCGGCTTGGCATTGCTTACCTCGTGACAGCATACATTACAGAGAGACGTGTGGCGCTGCTTTCCCTATGACAGAATGCATTATGGGGAAGACAAGGAAACAATAGATTTAATCTTTTCTAGGTGCGCCTCATCGAGCACTCTCCTCCTTCCCAGCTCGCTGCTTTGTGCCGTACTCAGCAAGGATCCACATTTGCTGTACGCATCCCTCCCTGATGCCTGCAGAGGGGCAGCCTTGAAGCCCAGGCAGCTAATGGATGCAATACCACTAGTTTCGCACCGCAGCTTTTGCATAGTTTAAACACAATGGGGAGGCAGCGCCGAGGACAGCAGGAGGCTGGACTGCTTCTCGGGGACAAAAGGGAAGCGGCAGATACTCTGGGATGTTTTGGACCCGGCCCGGCTTGACCCTCATCTCCAAATCAATCTGGGAGCATCTCCGGTCAGACGCGTCCTCCGCTGATGACTGCCCGCGCAGACGGAGTGGGTTCAGGTCTCCGTTTAACCTTCAATCAGTCCAGAGGCGGCCTGATTACAGGCTGCAGAGGTGCATACAAACACGCTGATGGCGGGACGTGATTAAGCCGGCCTCCGCCCCGCCCTCGCTCTCCATCCCCCAGAGCTGAGTCCATCAAAAAACCCTCAGCCCCATTACTCTTCCTCCTCAGCCAGAGTCCCTCCTCTCACCGCTGCTCACTTCCACGACAAGTTCCAGGTAGATTCATCAAACACTCCAGTTCCTGCGTGTGCAGGTGAACAAACGGTCTGTAGATCACAAACAAATCAACGTGTCGAATATCCACAACGTTTGAGACGGCCGCAGTGTTCCTGAACGCAACACGAGTCAGAAAAGGAGTTCCTGAACGCAGCATTTCCCTGGGCTGGGGGGTCAATAATTAACGAGGTGCCCCCCCAGCCCCCCGCCTCAATAAAGCTGACATGGTGACAGATGTGGGGTAAGAAAACTGTCAAAAAGAAACGTATTCATAAAGACAAAGTTGTGAACACATTAAAGTTTTGTACAAAACTTTGCAGAAAAAATATGAACAGAATTTCTCATGTTAACAAACTGTCAAAAACTGACAGTTTAACAGGAAAAATCATATTCAAGACAAAGAAGAGTCGTATTCTAAATGTTCAACGTAAAACTAAATATTGTCTTCATTTTTTACTGTAAAGTGGAGCACAAAATATTAATATGCAAACAATTTTGTCTTTATGAATGTTTCTTTTTGGCAGTTATCTCACCCCATAGGTCACCTCCGGACGCGGGCCGAACAGGATAAACATTTATAGAAGTCTTTAAAACTACATTATTAAAACTTTGAAACTGTAACTTTTAACATAACTATGAACTAGATATAGAGCATGAAACTTCAAATTAGCCTAAAAGACAAACAAAAAAAACCTAATTTAGCAAAAACAGATAGCATGTAAATATTACCCAAACTCCAAAACATCTTAAAAAACTTTAAAAGAAAAGCCTAAATTAGCCATAACAGCTAGCATGAAACTGAAATATTAGCTAAACTCCAAATTAGCCTAAAAAATCTTAGTAAATGCCAAAATAGTCCAAAAAGCTAGAAAACTTTAAAACTGTAACTTTATAACATAATTATGAATAATAAGGCAGGAATATTATTCCAGAATAAATCAACTTAAACCTTAAATAACTTTAATATTTTACTCTCCATATTTGGTCAAAATGATACAAGTTAGAAATGAGCTCAAGATAACATCGGGTCATTAATAACAATAAAATGATCTG